>NC_092118.1:9369683-9427183 GCF_045679555.1 Salvelinus alpinus
AATGTGAAATGTCAGAATAATAGTAGAGAGAATGATTTATTTCAGCTTTTATTTCATTCATCACATTCCCAGTGGGTCAGAAGTTTGCATACACTCAATTAATATTTGGTAGCATTGCCTTTAAATTGTTTAACTTGGGTCAAATGTTTCGGGTAGCTTTCCACAAGCTTCCCACAATAAGTTGGGTGAATTTTGGCCAATTCCTCCTGACAGAGCTGGTGTAACTGAGTCAGGTTTTTAGGCCTCCTTGCTCGCACACACTTTTTCAGTTCTGCCCACACATCTTCTATAGGATTGAGGTCAGGGCTTTGCGATGGCCACTCCAATACCTTGACTTTGCTGTCCTTAAGCCATTTTGCGACAACTTTGGAAGTATGCTTGGGGTCATTGTTCATTTGGAAGCAACCAAGCTTTAACTTCCAGACTGATGTCTTGAGATGTTGCTTCAATATATCCAAATAATTTTCCTACCTCATGATGCCATCTATTTTGTGAAGTGCACCAGTCCCTCCTGCAGCAAAGCACCCCCACGACATGATGCCCCACCCCCATGCTTCACGGTTGGGATGGTGTTCTTCGGCTTGGCCAAACAGTTCTATTTTTGTTTCATCAAACCAGAGGCCATTTCTCCAAGAAGAATGATCTTCGTCCCCATGTGCAGTTGCAAACCGTAGTCTAGCTTTTTTATGGCAGGTTTGGAGCAATGGCTTCTTCCTTGCTGAGCGGCCTTTCAGGTTATGTCGATATAGGACTCGTTTTACTGTGGATATAGATTATTTGTTACCTGTTTCCTCCAGCATCTTCACAAGGTCCTGCTGTTGTTCCTGGATTGATTTGCACTTTTCGCACCAAAGTATGTTTATCTCTAGGAGACAGAATGCATCTCCTTCCTGAGCGGTATGACGGCTGCGTGGTCCCATGGTGTTTATACTTGCGTACTATTGTTTATACAGATGAACGTGGTACCTTCAGGCGTTTGAAAATTGCTCCCAAGGATGAACCAGACTTGTGGAGGTCTACAATTTTTGGAGGTCCTGGTGGATTTCTTTTGATTTTCACATGATGTCAAGCAAAGAGGCACTGAGTTTGAAGGTCGGCCTTGAAATACATTCACAGCTATAACTCCAATTGACTCAAATGATGTCAATTAGAAGCTTCTAAAGCCATTATATAATTTTCTGGAATTTTCCGAGCTGTTTAAAGGCACAGTCAACTTAGTGTATGTAAACTTCTGACCCACTGGAATTGTGATACAGTGAATTATAAGTGAAATAATCTGTCTGTAAACAATTGTTGGAAAAATGACTGTCCTAACTAGATGTCCTAACTGACTTGCCAAAACTCTAGTTGGTTAACAAGAAATTGAAAAACAAATGTTAATGACTCCAACCTAAGTGTATGTAAATGTCATGCTCTGACCTTAGATATTTATGTTTTCTTTATATTTTGGTCAGGTCAGGGTGTGACAAGGGTGGGTATGCTAGTTTTTGTATTGTCTAGGGTTTTTGTAGTTCTAGAGGTTTTGTAGGTCTAGGTAATTTCTATGTCTATGGTGGCCTGATATGGTTCCCAATCAGAGGCAGCTGTTTATCGTTGTCTCTGATTGGGGATCATACTTAGGTAGCCATTTTCCCTTTTATGTTCGTGGGTTCTTGTTCTATGTTTAGTTGCCTGTCTGTACTAGTCATATAGCTTCACGTTTCGTTTTGTTAGTTTGTTCACTGTTCATTCTTTAAATAAATAGAATGTACGCATACAATGCTGCGCCTTGGTCTCATTCGTCTGACGAACGTGACAGTAAACTTCCGACTTCAACTGTAGATACCAAGCCTCTCTGAGTGTCCTAGTCTTAGTGATGTTTATGGATGTGTCTCAAATGGCATCCTATTCCCTACATAAATCACTCCTTTAGGCCCTGCTCAAAAGTAGTGCACAATATAGGGAATAGGTGTCATTTCAGACGCAGCCTGTGTGGCTGTCTGGCTGAGTGGATGTATTAGTAAGAGAGTATGTTACTTAGTGGTCTGTGAGAGTTTGTCAGTGAGCTCATGGTGTGTCAGTGATGTGTACTAGCAGGCAGGTTAGTGCCAGTAGTGACAGGGTCAGTTGGTGCCAGTCATATGGTGTCACTCCCGGCAGTGTCCCTGCAGTGGCAGAGCTGGGCAACACCTGGTGCCACCTAACAGGGCCTGGCAGCATCTGGGTCACACACACACATGGGCGCTCGATACGCACACACACACACACACACACACACAAGGGCACAAAGCCATACACGGGCACAAAGCCATACACACACAGCCAGAGGTGACCTGATGCGGCTACACATTGACGGAAGAAGTGAGAGATCGAGATGGAGAGTGAGAGAGAGAGAAGGCAAGAGAGGGTTAATGCATATATCACTCAACATTTATCCCTTATGTAAAGGAATATGAAAGGGTCAGAGTAAGGGCAGAAGTGAGTAGTGATCTTCTACAGTAATTAGTAGTGACTGGCCCATGGCTCCTCTCCTTGTCGTCGCAGGAATGTGAGCCATGCGCGAGTGTGGGCGTCCATTCCTTGACAACAGCCACACACAAAGACACCATTGTCGCCAAGGACCATACACTTTCAACAAGACTCCAGCGCCACACTAGATTTAGAATCACTAGAATATCCATGGAAGAGTCCATTGTTTTTTGGGGCAGAATACACATACAGTGGGGAGAACAAGTATTTGATACACTGCCGATTTTGCAGGTTTTCCTACTTACAAAGCATGTAGAGGTCTGTCATTTTTATCATAGGTACACTTCAACTATGAGAGACGGAATCTAAAACAAAAATCCAGAAAATCACATTGTATGATTTTTAAGTAATTAATTTGCATTTTATTGCATGACATAAGTATTTGATACATCAGAAAAGCAGAACTTAATATTTGGTACAGAAACCTTTGTTTGCAATTACAGAGATCATACGTTTCCTGTAGTTCTTGACTAGGTTTGCACACACTGCAGCAGGGATTTTGGCCCACTCCTCCCTACAGATCTTCTCCAGATCCTTCAGGTTTCGGGGCTGTCGCTGGGCAATACGGACTTTCAGCTCCCTCCAAAGATTTTCTATTGGGTTCAGGTCTGGAGACTGGCTAGGCCACTCCAGGACCTTGAGATGCTTCTTACGGAGCCACTCCTTAGTTGCCATGGCTGTGTGCTTCGTGTCGTTGTCATGCTGGAAGACCCAGCCACGACCCATCTTCAATGCTCTTACTGAGGGAAGGAGGTTGTTGGCCAAGATCTCGCGATACATGGCCCCATCCATCCTCCCCTCAATACGGTGCAGTCGTCCTGTCCCCTTTGCAGAAAAGCATCCCCAAAGAATGATGTTTCCACCTCCATGCTTCACGGTTGGGATGGTGTTCTTGGGGTTGTACTCATACTTCTTCTTCCTCCAAACACGGCGAGTGGAGTTAGACCAAAAAGCTCTATTTTTGTCTCATCAGACCACATGACCTTCTCCCATTCCTCCTCTGGATCATCCAGATGGTCATTGGCAAACTTCAGACGGGCCTGGACATGCACTGGCTTAAGCAGGGGGACCTTGCGTGCGCTGCAGGATTTTAATCCATGACGGCGTAGTGTGTTACTAATGGTTTTCTTTGAGACTGTGGTCCCAGCTCTCTTCAGGTCATTGACCAGGTCCTGCCGTGTAGTTCTGGGCTGATCCCTCACCTTCCTCATGATCATTGATGCCCCACGAGGTGAAATCTTGCATGGAGCCCCAGACCGAGGGTGATTGACCGTCATCTTGAACTTCTTCCATTTTCTAATAATTGCGCCAACAGTTGTTTCCTTCTCACCAAGCTGCTTGCCTATTGTCCTGTAGCCCATCCCAGCCTTGTGCAGGTCTACAATTTTATCCCTGATGTCCTTACACAGCTCTCTGGTCTTGGCTATTGTGGAGAGGTTGGAATCTGTTTGATTGAGTGTGTGGACAGGTGTCTTTTATACAGGTAACGAGTTCAAACAGGTGCAGTTAATACAGGTAATGAGTGGAGAACAGGAGGGCTTCTTAAAGAAAAACTAACAGGTCTGTGAGAGCCGGAATTCTTACTGGTTGGTAGGTGATCAAATACTTATGTCATGCAATAAAATGCAAATTAATTATTTAAAAATCATACAATGTGATTTTCTGGATTTTTGTTTTAGATTCCGTCTCTCACAGTTGAAGTGTACCTATGATAAAAATGACAGACCTCTACATGCTTTGTAAGTAGGAAAACCTGCAAAATCGGCAGTGTATCAAATACTTGTTCTCCCCACTGTAGGTACATCCAATTTGGCCGCACAATGGAAATCTCCATTGCTACATGAAAGAACAAAGAGAAAGAGATAACATTCTGATAATGACACATAACACTGATTGATTAGATCATCCAAATGGTGCAGCAAATTTAGCCACCATATTGGATGAGGCATTCGATACGCGTTGCCGTTCTAGTCATTCTAACGCTATGACGCCAGTTCTGTCAATGGGAGTGTTCATTCTAGTCATTCCAACTCTATGACGCCAGTTCTGTCAATGGGAGTGTCCGTTCTAGTCATTCTAACTCTATGACGCCAGTTCTGTCAATGGGAGTGTTCATTCTAGTCATTCCAACTCTATGACGCCAGTTCTGTCAATGGGAGTGTCCGTTCTAGTCATTCCAACTCTATGACGCCAGTTCTGTCAATGGGAGTGTCCGTTCTAGTCATTCCAACTCTATGACGCCAGTTCTGTCAATGGGAGTGTCCGTTCTAGTCATTCCAACTCTATAACACCAGCTCTGTCAATGGGAGTGTCCGTTCTAGTCATTCCAACTCTATGACGCCAGTTCTGTCAATGGGAGTGTCCGTTCTAGTCATTCCAACTCTATGACGCCAGTTCTGTCAATGGGAGTGTCCGTTCTAGTCATTCCAACTCTATGACGCCAGCTCTGTCAATGGGAGTGTCCGTTCTAGTCATTCCAACTCTATGACGCCAGTTCTGTCAATGGGAGTGTCCGTTCTAGTCATTCCAACTCTATGACGCCAGTTCTGTCAATGGGAGTGTCCGTTCTAGTCATTCCAACTCTATGACGCCAGCTCTGTCAATGGGAGTGTCCGTTCTAGTCATTCCAACTCTATGACGCCAGTTCTGTCAATGGGAGTGTCCGTTCTAGTCATTCCAACTCTATGACGCCAGTTCTGTCAATGGGAGTGGCCGTTCTAGTCATTCCAACTCTATGACGCCAGTTCTGTCAATGGGAGTGTCCGTTCTAGTCATTCCAACTCTATGACGCCAGTTCTGTCAATGGGAGTGGCCGTTCTAGTCATTCCAACTCTATGACACCAGCTCTGTCAATGGGAGTGTCCGTTCTAGTCATTCTAACTATATGACACCAGCTCTGTCAATGGGAGTGTCCGTTCTAGTCATTCTAACTCTATGACACCAGCTCTGTCAATGGGAGTGTCCGTTCTAGTCATTCTAACTCTATGACACCAGTTCTGTCAATGGGAGTGTCCGTTCTAGTCATTCTAACTCTATGACACCAGCTCTGTCAATGGGAGTGTCCGTTCTAGTCATTCTAACTCTATGACACCAGCTCTGTCAATGGGAGTGTCCGTTCTAGTCATTCTAACTCTATGACACCAGCTCTATCAATGGGAGTGTCCGTTCTAGTCATTCTAACTCTATGACACCAGCTCTATCAATGGGAGTGTCCGTTCTAGTCATTCTAACTCTATGACACCAGCTCTATCAATGGGAGTGTCCGTTCTAGTCATTCTAACTCTATGACACCAGCTCTATCAATGGGAGTGTCCGTTCTAGTCATTCTAACTCTATGACACCAGCTCTATCAATGGGAGTGTCCGTTCTAGTCATTCTAACTCTATGACACCAGCTCTATCAATGGGAGTGTCCGTTCTAGTCATTCTAACTCTATGACACCAGCTCTATCAATGGGAGTGTCCGTTCTAGTCATTCTAACTCTATGACACCAGCTCTATCAATGGGAGTGTCCGTTCTAGTCATTCTAACTCTATGACACCAGCCCTATCAATGGGAGTGTCCGTTCTAGTCATTCTAACTCTATGACACCAGCTCTGTCAATGGGAGTGTTCATTCTAGTCATTCTAACTCTACGGCGCCAGCATCTATCAATGGGAGGGTCCTATCTAGTCATTCTAATTCTATGGCGCCAGCTATTGTCGCCAAGGGCTGAGCACGCAGGCAGGCTAATTGGTCTGTCTTACGTAACATTGTGCTGGGTCACTTAACGAGGAGGAGACAGGCCAGAGACTAATGAGCTCTGAACATCAGTCACATGATATCACCTCGCCACTGTAATAAAGACATGGAGGAGAGGAGAGAGAGGGTGATGGGGAGAGAGAAAGAGAGAGAGAAAGACATAGGCTAGGCTAGATGGAAATTGAGAGGGAGAGAGAGGAACAAGAAGACAGATAACGCTAGAGAAAGGTGCAGGGAGACAGAGAGAGAGTGTGTGTCTGCGTGCGTGCGTGCGTGCGTGCGTGCGTGCGTGCGTGCGTGCGTGCGTGCGTGCGTGCGTGTGTGTGTGTAAGAGAGAGAGAGAGAGAGAGAGAGTAAAAAGCTAAAGAAGTGGACGAAAAGAAGAGAAGAGGAAAGAAGAGGAGACAGACAAGGGAGGGAGGGAGGGAGGGAGGGAGGGAGGGAGGGAGGGAGGGAGGGAGGGAGGGAGGGAGGGAGGGAGGGAGGGTGGGAGGGAGGGAGGGAGGGAGGGAGGGAGGGATAGATCAGTACATTCTCTACCATGGCCATCTCGGAGAATGTCTGATCAATGATAATCCTATTGCCTCGCCACTCCGAGAGGAGGAAATGGAGAGAGAATGAGATGTGAAGGGGAGAAGTGTCAGATTAACTGGATATAACCTGATCTAACTGAGACAAAGAGAGAGAGACACACAGAGAGAGCGAAAGAGAGAACAAGAGAGAGAGTGAATGGGATGAGGAGTCACAGTGCCAGTATAACTGTATAACTGAAATTCTCGCAAGCCCTAACCAACTCCTGATCTGGCTATTATGAGAGACTAAACTACATACTGAGACAAAGTGAGGGTGAGAGAGCGAGAGATATGGAAATGTGATGGTACGGGTATTTGTCAGTATCACTGTGGATAACTTTGAGACATAAAGACACATTAGTGTAAGTGAAGTTCTGGAGCACACACTGCCAGTACAATAAAGTTCAGTACAGTACAGACCAGGACAGACCAGACCAGTACAGTACAGACACAACCTGTGTAGTTCAGTACCATCTGATCACAATTGATCAATATTGTCAAGATAAGAGAACCTGCTGAAGACTTATGAGAATGGACTGTAAAGGCAGAGACTGTATCCAGAAAAGGAGGGCTTCTACTGAAACTAGATTCAGAAAAGTGGAGCAATCTTCATCAGAAGTGATTAGAAATGAGAGAGAGAGAGAGAGAGAGAGAGAGAGAGAGAGAGAGAGAGAGAGAGAGAGAGAGAGAGAGAGAGAGAGAGATGCTGCTGAGGCTGCAGTAGTTCTGGTGGGCTGGTTTAATCCCACAGACTGATAGAATGAGTCCAAATAACATGTACAGTGGAGAGAATAGGAGAGGACTATTACTATGCTGCCATTTTTATCTGAATATCATATAATTTCTGGGTAACAATTAAATACCTTACTGTGATTCTTTTGAATGAAAATGGTCAAAAAGAAACAAAAACAGCTTCTTAGCAAAGAGTATTTTCTCAAGCAAGAATTTTGCTATGGCTATATGGGAGTGGTCTGAGTTGGGAGGGGAAAACTGAAGACAACCTTTCTTATTGGACTACTGATATCACCAGCCGGGCCAGAACTCCATCCCACCAGAACAGGCTGAATTTCAGGCAGACTTTTCAAACAGCTCGTACTCGAAAAGGGCATTATCATCATTACCACAATTTCACGGTATTATATAAAGGGAGAGAGTTGTTTCTTCGTTATACAATATTGCTATTTCATTAAATAATAGAACATGCTGAAAGAGAGGGATGAGAAAGAGCGTGAAGGGAGGAAAGGAGGGGAGCGAGGAAGGAGGGAGTCACACTTCTCTCCAATGAATACAACTTAATTACCACATCCCCCTCTCATTTCCCCTCCGCTCCCAGAGGAGGACGAGAGAAGAGGAAGATGAAACAGAGAGGGGAACGGGACGGAGAGAAGGGGCAGAGAGGAGAAAACGAGTGTAGAGCAGAGCAGAGAGAAAGAGCGTAAAGAGAAACAGAGACAGAGAGACAGAGAGACATAGGAGAGTAGAAAGAGAGATAGAAAAAAAGATAGAGGAGAGCATAGAGACAGAGAGAGAGAGAGGCTGAGAGAGAAAGACAGAGAGGAGAGGAAGGAAGACAACAAGACCTAGAGGACTGTATAGCGTCCATCTTTCATTCAGGGTCTTTGTAAATGGAAAGTGGCCGAACAGTCGGAGTGATCTTTCGGATTCACCAGCTCCAGCACAAATAGCTGCCATATTAACCCACTCAGGCTGAAGATGAGAGAAGAGGAGAGAGAAGAGAGGAGATGAGAATGAAGCGAGAGGAGGAAAGGCACAAGAGGAGAAAGGGATTTGAGTAAAAAAAATGGAAGGGGAGAGAAGAGGGTGTAGAAGAGAAAAGCGAGGAGAGAAGATTAGAGTTGAAATGGGGGGAGAAAGTACAGAGTGCTAGTTCCCTCCTCATTATCAAGACTAGAGAGGATTTGGGGGTTTGCATTGCTGAGGGGAACTGGGCCTTAAGAGCGCCATGGGATTCTACTCACTGAGAAATGAGGACAAAGTGCTCGCTCGCTCAGTTTTTCTACCTCTGCACACACACATACATTCATGCAAACATACCCCCCCCCCACAAACACTCACTCATAGAAACACACACACACACATCCCCACACACCACACACCACACACATGGCACTGTCTTGAAACCTGACTGTGCTCATTATGAGTGACACCTGCATGTCATTCACGGTGGGCCAATTAGAGTAAAGCAGCAGCTAGGTCCTGCAGCAGATCTCTCCCCTTCAGGGAGACAATAGAGGAACGTCTGGAGCCATGACATCATTCTAGGCTATGGCAGAACACGGCAGAACAGGAGAGGAAAGGTAATTATGTGGCGGACGCCTCAAGAGACGCCCTTTAGAGGTGTGTGTGTGTGTGTGTGTGTGTGTGTGTGTGTGTGTGTGTGTGTGTGTGTGTGTGTGTGTGTGTGTGTGTGTGTGTGTGTGTGTGTGTGTGTGTGTGTGCACGCGTGTTCTGTTCATGCATGTGTGCATGCGTTTTCTTCAATAACCTCCAGTTCATTGACAAGTACTATGTAATTACCATATGCCAGTGACATCCTTCCCATGTACATCCTTTTGGCATAGGTATAAAAATTGAATAGGGGACGATAAGGACTAATGCCTTGCCGGAGTGGGTCGGAGATAGACGGTTTTGATAAACACAAATCATTTGTCTTTGGCCCTGTAATTCTAGTAAATGTAATTCTGGGGGAAAGGTGAACGTAATTCTAGTGAATCGGGGAGAGGTGATTGCCTACTGCCGTACACTTAAATGCCTGATTTTCTTGAGACTCAACACTCCTGACGTGTAATTTCGCTTGCTGCATGTGTAGTGAATGTATGAAACCAGCTAGCGATGTGGCTAATGCTACATCACCTCTGCTATCCCCCGGGGCACCAATCAGTATATCGCATGAGGAGGGAGAGCGGGGGGAGAGGGGGGGCGACGACATTGATTTCATATTTCATATATGAAATAGTATTTGCAGGAAGGGTATTAAGATAACAATCTCTCCATTACGGCTTGGTGCGTATTGTGTGTGTGCGCGCGCCCGCTTGCATGCCTGTGCTTGAGCGAATGTGTGTGTACTTGCGTGTCCTTGAACGTGTAAGCAATTGGGTGTGTACCGAAAAAACTCTTTTTGAAGGGGATACATCTCCAAAAGGTCAGTGAGTTATTTTCCCCTGTTCCCTTAAATGTCTCAATCAAATGTAATCTCACCACTGAGTCTGCGACTACCCTGCGCTCTCTGCGTTGTGAGCCTGACATTTAACTACCATGTAGAACATTTCTACAGTTGAGCTTGCCGCAATGCATTCACGTGCCTCACAGTTTAGATACTATTGCAAACTAATGAAGACAAGTATCTGTGAGATTCAGGGAAGATTAGAATAAGCCATGTGATTCCTGGTTATTGCCTTCACACTGATGTGGAATAAAATTCCTGTAAGCAAAATGAGACAAAAAAAAAGTCACGTAGTTTTACGCATCGAAGCTTTCACGCACGCACAGTAACACGTCACAGAAGGAATTTAGGAATCAAGGTCTGTCATTTTACATCAAGGAGGAGTGTTTTTTTAATGTGCTATTTAACCTACATGCATTTTCATATACAGCCCTTTCTCCTCCCTACCTCTGTAACGAGCTAGATGTTGCCTTGCATCGTTGTTATTGGCTGAACATGGTTCTGTCTGAATGGGATTGGTCGATCGCTGCCTCAGCCTTGACCTGTCCTCCACCTGTGCCCAAGTGAACGATGAAGGGTATTCTGGGGGATGCAGTTCCACAGGGTGATTCACAGAAGATTAACTAGAGCTTTTCTCCCCCTCTCTCTAGTACAGTGGTTCCCAAACTTATCATCGTCCCGTACCCCTTCAAACATTCAACTTCCAGCTTCGTATCCCTCGAGCACCAGGGTCAGCACACTCTCAAATGTTGTTTCTTGCCATCATTGTAAGCCTGCCACACACACACACTATACGATACATTTATTAAACATAAGAATGAGTGCGAGTTTTTGTCACAGCCCGGCTCGTGGAAAGTGACAAAGAGCTCTTATAGGACCAGGGCACAAATTATAATATAATAATAATCAATCATTTTGCTCTTTATTTAACCATCTTACATATAAAACCTTATTTGTTCAATTGAAAAATGGTGAATAACTCACCACAGGTTAATGAGAAGGGTGTGCTTGAAAGGATGCACATAACTCTGCAATGTTGGGTTGTATTGGAGAGAGTCAGTCTTACATCATTTTCCACACACAGTCTGTGCCTGTAATTAGTTTTCATGCTAGTGAGGGCCGAGAATCCACTCTCACATAGGTACGTGGTTGCAAAGGGCATCAGTGTCTTAACAGCGCGATTTACCAAGGCAGGATACTCTGAGCGCAGCCCAATCCAGAAATCTGGCAGTGGCTTCTGATTAAATTCAATTTTCACAGAACCGCTTGTTGCAATTTTGATGAGGCTCTCTTGTTCAGATATCGGTAAGTGGACTGGAGGCAGGGCATGGAAGGGATAACGAATCCAGCTGTTTGTGTCATCCGTTTCGGGAAAGTACCTGCGTAATTGCGCACCCAACTCACTCAGGTGCTTCGCTATATCACATTTGACATTGTCCGTAAGCTTGAGTTCATTTTCACACAAAAAAATCATACAATAATGGAAAGACCTGTGTGTTGTCCTTGTTGATGCAGACAGAGAAGAGCTCCAACTTCTTAATCATAGCCTCAATTTTGTCCCGCACATTGAATATAGTTGCAGAGAGTCCCACTAATCCTAGATTCAGATCATTCAGGCGAGAAAAAACATCACCCAGATAGGCCAGTCGTGTGAGAAACTCGTCATCATGCAAGCGGTCAGACAAGTGAGAATTATGGTCAGTAAAGAAAACTTTAAACTCGTCTCTCAATTCAAAAAAACGTGTCAATACTTTGCCCCTTGATAACCAGCGCACTTCTGTATGTTGTAAAAGCGTTACATGGTCGCTGCCCATATCATTGCATAGGGCAGGGGCCTTGCTTTAACAAAGTTAACCATTTTCACTGTAGAGTCCAAAACGTCTTTCAAGCTGTCAGGCATTCCCTTGGCAGCAAGAGCCTCTCGGGTGGATGCTGCAGTGTACCCAAGTGGCGTCGGGAGCAACTGCTTGCAAGCGCGTTACCACTCCACTATGTCTTCCTGTCATGGCTTTTGCACCATCAGTACAGATACCAACATGAGCAGCAGCTACGTTTGGCTACATACGGACCGTTAGTGGAATTCCAGCGAGAGGGTAACGGTTAATGTGATTGGATGTTAATTATTCGACTCGGCTACCTGTATTTGACATTGTGTTGTTATTTCGCTGAACACTAGATGGTTTAATTTAATTTTTGGCAGTGGAACGAGGCTACTCAGGCGAGAGAAAAAAACTCACCCAAATGTATAGCTCCGTTGGAAAATATAAATGGACTGTTTGAAAAAGTGAAGAAAAAAAAAATGATTTGGTGTATCCCCCGACAGCATTGCGCGTATCCCCTGCTCTAGTACAATGACACCTTAGCATGCCTCTGCTCACATCCCAGTTCCGCTTAGCAACAGAGAGGAGAAGGGGGAACGCCACAGTCTAACACACCTCCCGTTCTCGGCCCTCAAAGCCTCTCCACCAGCCTCTCATATCCACTGCACCCGCCACCACCCCTGACCAACCCTCCTTCACTCCCTTCATCCTCCCATTCCTCCATCCATCCCTCTCCCCTTGCCATCCCGCTGACTCTGGCTTTGAAACAACCTTCATTCCAATCATGGGGAGCTAATGGTGCTTGTATTGGTCTCAGATCGACAGCATTCATCTTAACCTACTTTCCTGCAATAATCTACATGAACTCCCCAATCTCCAAGGAGTGGCATGGCAAAAGACAAATTGCAGCCCCAGGGCAAATAGTGTATAAGTGTAAGTGTGTGTGTGTGTGTGTGTGTGTGTGTGTGTGTGTGTGTGTGTGTGTGTGTGTGTGTGTGTGTGTGTGTGTGTGTGTGTGTGTCTGCATGTTTATGTGCGATTGGATTGGTTAAGTACAAGCAATGTCTTTATGCATGTGTGTGTGTGTGTGTGTATGTGAGGCGTATACTCCCAAGCCCAGCAGAGATCATAGACGGTGGGATCTAGCGGACAGAGTAAGAGCCTCAGCACCATGGGAGACCAGCACATTCTGACAGCCCAGCTAGCATCAGTGGCATATCACACACAAATACACACACCTCAGGGTCTTTGTTCAGTAAAATTGGAATGAATTTCCACTTCGCCTTTGCTCTTAACTTTGAACTGAACACGCTCTCTACTCAGTCTCCTGGGGACCAGTCTATGTCAGTTAAACTGGCTAAAAGTAAGTGTCAACCATAGCTTATATGACTCAAATGATTTGAGGTATTGCAGAACGCCTCTGAAGGGAGGACTAAAGGATTTTACACCGACACCCAATCATTTCACATCGAGAACAAGACTGTAAAGGCATGAAATTGTGTTACTATAGTGAAAATTGAAGCAAATTCAACCTGTGTCTTTTCAGCCATGGTTGCATGTAGGCATTGTCTGCAGGGCGAGGGAGTTGTTACATTTCACACCAATGTGTACAAAGGCTGACGGAGATATTGTACACAACCACGCTGTTTCAGTCACTTTTATCCCTTCCTTAGCTCATATACTCTCTCATATACTCTCAATGTGGCGTTCTTTGTAATGTAATGGTTAGATAAGTAGTAAGTGGATAAAAGGGCACACGCTCGCATCCACGTGCATGCGCTCGCTCGCTCGCTCGTGCGCGCGCACACACACACACAAACAGAACACTGCAGCTCTGCTGTCTGTATTCTGTCTGTATTCTGCTTGTTCAGCACCAAGGACAGCTCCACCTCTCCTTCACTCTGCCTGCACTGCTCTTCCTATTCAACTCACAGGTATAACTTTAAATAGCACTAGTCTTCTAACATTTCCATAATGTTCAAGACCTGAGTGTAGCAGCTACACTGTCACAGACATGCACAAACACACCGACAGTGTTTCCCCTATGTTAACTTAGCAGCAGTGGCCCACCACTGCTAAATTGTTGCCACCACTGCAAAAAAATACGATGTATTTTTTATATATACAGTACCAGTCAAACGTTTGGACACGCCTACCCATTCCAAGGTTTTCCTTTATTTGGACTATTTTCAACATTGTAGAATAATAGTGAAGACATCAAAACTGCTCGCTCTCCGAAATGGTCTACATCCCTCATCCCAAACCCTGCCGCTCGCAACGCTGAGCACCAAGACTGAGCACCAAGGATACGACGTCACTACGCATGTATCAAATCACTCAGGTGGAACAGATCCCATTTCAGGCAATCACACTTGATCTCATACATGAGTCCCACACGCTAACACACACACACACACACACACAACATAGCAACACTCACATACAGACATAAGCACACACACACAATACACAGACACACACACACAAGCAAAGGTGTGTGCGCGCACACACACGCCTCCTCCTCCCCCCCACGCAATTTCAATATAATTGCCACAAGTGCAAGAGACAAACTGCAATCTGAAACCCCAGGCTTGTTCATATTGAGAGTGTCAGTATTTGTTTTCTTGTTGACGCTAAATCTATTGTGACCCGAATGGAATAACACACAGATTCACACACACATCCACATATGAAGTGTTAGAATGGGTTTCTGGCTCCCTACAAGGTTTTAGGTTGATGCGCTAGCTGAGTTGTTAGTCGCTCTGCTCTCTCTTCCCTAGCTGAGTGTGTCTCTCTGTGGGGCAGGCCCGTCTCTCTGCATTGCTCTATGCTGGTATCAAAGGCCTCCCCGAGGCAACACTAATGACTGTACAGGCCTGCCACGCTACAGACCAGACTACTGAATGTTAATGACTGGACTGGATCAGTCTCAGCTGGACTACACAACAGACAACCACACATCAACAAGCCTTGAACTCCAAACATTGATGTTAACGAGATGGAATTGGAGCCAGAGTTAGACAAGTAGGGGAGAAAATGTCACTCTACTGTAATTGTATTCTATTGTAGTTCTATTGTGCTCTTCACTCACTACAAAATATGGATATCACTATTAACAAATATTAATTTGATAACCTGCAATGGTGCAGAGTTTGTAGTTACAACTTTTACCCCATAATTCTAAAATGAGATCATGCCACCTAAACATATTTTCATTTGGGTCTATGGGCTAGTATTCATATATTATTCAACACTTTTCTCCTTCCCCAGATCATACTTTACAGTATAAGGCTACCAGCTCACAGCAGACACAAAGGGATCCACCAAAGTGGAACGCACTGCTGATCAAAACAGAATAGGAACTCATCCACAGACAGAAGGGTTAGGGGGGTAGGGTGTAGGGGGTTCTTGCGGTAGAAGGGGGTTAAACCCTCATTGCTCTACATACCACAGCTACTGCACTGTAACGGATGAGGGGGGTAAGTGGGGTGGGGGGGGGTGAGATGAGGTGAAAGAGTAGGAGAGGGGGGGCTTGTCTTGGCTTGATCCAACTCCAATCCGTTCTGCACACACGGATACCATATAGCAAATCCCCTTCACAAACAGCAAATCCGCACCCCCCCCACTTCACTCTTCTCCCTTCCCGGCGTTCTTGTTTTCCCTGCTCCCCATCCCACTTCCCATCCACACTGCTGTGCACTTCCCAAATGTGTCCCCCAAGATGGCCGTTTCAGTACTGGTGGGTAATCCCAGGAAAGCTGGCTCGGCTGCTGTCGATCGCGGGGAGAAATTACTTTGGATTTGATCTGTTTGTCTATTTGACGACAGTTGGCCTGAGGGGACGGGATAGGCTTATTCACACGAGCTTGTTTTTTTTTCATGTGTAAAAATGGCACACAGTTAACCCTCAGTGATTGCATATTTGGGTTTATATTTAGATTATTGATTATGTTGGCCCAAGTCAGTACAGGTCTAGCGGTCTCTAGTAAGACATCAAAAACAGTGCTTCAGTCAGACACAAGCAGCCTTGGGTCCACGCTAGGGGTGCAACAATTCACCAATATGCAAAAAATATACATATATCCGCTCATGCTACATTCTTTCTACCTTGTGTGTGTGTGTGTGTACACTTTTTCTGTCTGTATGTGTACGTTTGGGCATGCATCCATGTATGATAACTTAATGAAGAATGATGTAGAATTATAGTGTGCAAAGGTAACAGACACTCGATTTGAGACGATCTTTGACATTTTCTCCAGGTAGACGAATTCGGATTTCATGGGTATTTTACGGGTACTGTTGTCTTGAGGACAATCAGAACTTGAAAAGGTAACAAAAATGATTTTCTCTCGAGACTAAATTTCATATGATTCACTGTATACGGCAATCTTAACTCAGCCTTTCAAAACGTACTGAGTTAATAAAACGACAACTATTTTGTTCGTCTTTATTAACACCCCGTACCCAATCTCACTGGTATGTGGGGGGATTAATATTAGAACAATAACAAACACTGTCACAGACCAGAGATCCCCACTGGCCCAGGGCCAGTATCTAGGGTTCATGTCTAGTGCATAAAGATACCTTCGAGGAAACAATGCATCATTTATTCACTGCCAATATGTCCACCCAGTACTTATCGGCCTCCATATGGGGAAAGCAAGTACAGCATATCAGACCGTACATTGCTGGAGCTTACTTTTTCTCAGGTGCGTGATAGGAAATACGTAGCTTCCATTCAAAAACTATACCAGGAATACGATCCATTCAAAATCATCAATTCAAGTCGAAGGTAGACTCCGTGTAATAACGCTGCCACAAGCAGCACCGCAGACGTCGAGACGCAGGACTTCGCTCTCTCGCAGTCACACGCAGCATCTGCACATGTGCACGAGTGCGCTTTGACCCGCCATACTGTTAACTTTCTGCATCTATGTCATATTGTATATTTGAACATAATACCGAATTGACCCTCATTGGATTTGACAGACAGACTTACATTAAAGGGAGAGTTAAACCTAAAATCATATTTTAACATTTGTATCTATCATCGTTCATCCCCCATTTCCATATTCCACACCATCTGCTGTAAAATCCTATTAGGATAAACCTGAAGACCTTAATCTAAGATGAATATGTGAAAAAGGTTATTGAACCATCTAAATCATTGATTTTGGGGTTTAGATTCTCCCTTTAACTAACCCAGTGAAAAGCTGTGTTAATCATCTCCTCATCCACAGCCAGTGACATTACTGGCAACGCCTGCTGGGGCTGTTGTCAGTGCTGAGACCACCTTGCTCTGGAGTGGATCAATCTGAGCTATTGACCGCTATACACTGAGCCTGGCTAGCCCAGCCCCCTCCATTGGGCTGATGGGGGTGTGAAAGGGGCCAAAGTGTGCCGGGGGATGGGAGGACGGTGGCTAGATGCTAGGTTACTAAGGGGTCACTGTTCTATCAGTTCCACCCTTCTGATCAACTCTATAGGCCTCTATGGGAGACGGGAGAGGGCATGTGTGAGTGAAAGTAGGCATGTGTTGTGCGTGTATTGATCGCAGGCCAAGAAAGGTTCCCTCCCTACAGAAAAACCCTATAAAGGCCTGGGGGGCCTGGAGTAGCAGGAGGGTAGAGCAGGCCAAGCTGCCTTCAATCCTTGTTTTGAGAAAGGCTCGAGCCAAAACATCTGCAATAAAAAAAAAAAATCTTCTATTTCTGCCTTTGTCTATGATATCGCCCAAGGGGGCTTATTTCAACTGTGATGCACTCATTTGTTCACATATTTCACTGAATACATTTATAAAGAGCAGATTATCATTATTTCAGTAGAGAACTCAGAGAGAGGTGAGACTAGAGAAGAATTCCCTTAACAGTGAATACTTTAACCAGGGAGAGAGGCGAGAAGTACCCCTCACAGTGTATGAGACGGGGGTAGGCACCAGAGGGGTAAACTCATCTATCCCAAAGCCCTGCTGGAGATTAACTACCTGTTAAGTACTTCCTCTCGCACCGTCAGCAGTCTCCTGTTCGGCTGGCATTGGGCAACACTGACCTTCATCGAAGAGGATATTTCAATCCTGCCATCGTGCCCAGAAAGGCATTATCTGATTGGCCCGGATGAAAAGACATGGAAAACCACCCCCAGCGTCTGAGCGAGAGTTGAGTTACCTTAGACCTTCATGAGCATGACATAAGCCCACTGTAAACATGACAACGGTAATTACTGTCCGAATGACAGCTATATTAACACAATCACAAAGAAAGCTGCAGTTACATTGATTAGCATGGTATAGCCTAATGGTTTTAAAAACAGTACTAAGTGTTACCAGTGTGCCAGGCTGCTGTTCTGGGCCCCTCTGTGACGGTGTTCAGTGATCCATGGCTTAATGAAACGTTTATCACTCCACTCTGTCAGGCAGATTAATGTCGCTTTGCTTCTATCGCCCGCTCCTAAATCACTTCCTCATCACGGGCTGACGGAACCATAGGCAACACCTAACAGGGTAGAAGCTTGCTAAACAAATGGGAAAAGACGTCCCCCTTATCTAACACAAGACATGTATATGCTCACGACTGAGAACATAACATGTTTATTCATAAAATGTTGGTAAGTCATGTAGAAACTTTCCAGACAAAGCATTTAGCTGCTGTTAAGACTTTCAATGCCAAAGATTTACTCATAGAAACTAAGAGCTCGTTATGACAAAAGCGATTTGCATGACATCCTTGAGGTAGGATATTTGCTATCGGTAGAAGACTTAGGGATTCCAGAGGACGATACGTCCTTGTCAGCCCCTGTCATAGATGACGGTATAACCAGTCATGACAGCCAACATCAGCTTATGACCACCGACTTACCACTTAAAATATAAACAGTCCGGAATTAAATGAGGCCTTTTGCCATTGTGAGGCTTCCCAAACAATACACTCTTGCTCATTATCCCACTGAATAGCATACTATGTCAGTATTCACAGTAAAACAGCAAACATAGCCCGAATGGGGTGAAACAGAAATCCTATTATGTGTCTGTGTGCGCTACTATGCCTTCTGTCGGATGTGTCTTCTTTGTGTCAAACACAACGTTGCAGCAAGAACAGTAAACAGTAAACATCACGTGTGTATGAACAGACACTGATGTATGGCCACCGGAAGTGTTTCCCCTCCTCGACAACAAGAGCTGCCAACAGCAAGCTTGAATTTGTGTTGATGTTGGACATGTCTTATACGTACGGTCTATGAGGGCCGGATAACTTCTGATTTTCATTCTCTCCGTGTAACAAGGGAGTGATTAAGACCTGAGACACCAGGTGAGTGAACCCTCTGGCCCATCAATGATCAATTAACTTTCAGGTAGAAAAGAGAACCAACAGGACATCGGCCCTCAAGGGCCAGTAATTGAATAGGATCCTACTGTAGGATTTCTCAAACCAAGACAGAAAAGATGGACAGACCAGAGTCAAAACAAAATGAAAGCTAGCAAACATTGGATGCTGTGTGATACATCATCAGGGTACACACTCAAGCTCCATTTCCAGCCACCACCACCTCAGGGCAGTCGTGACTGAGTAACTGCATTTCCCAATGGTTAGTCACTTCCCAATGCTTTTCTGTGCTTAATGTTTCCCATCCTGTGTGAAATCATTGGATTCTGACAGTCTCTCTATATTTCTGGAAGAGCCACACATACTGAGGATGAATTGAGCCCATCTTTCAACAAGAGTAATACCGATGTTGGAGAGAGAAAGAGGGATGTCAGTGACAAGCTCTCATTTCTCAACCACAGCTGTCGGCCAAACCACCCATCCATCCATCCTTCCTTCCTTCCTTTCTTTCATCCCTTCTGTCCTTTTCCTCACCTCAAAAAGTGTCGTCCGGTGTCTACCACTTCAGCTGACAGGCCCAGTGGGCCAAGCTTCCCGTCTTTTTACCAGTTTGTACCCAGGCAATTCCACAGAAACAGATGTGCACAGAAAAATCTGAACAAAAGCCACTGATTTCAAAGTTTAACAAACCATACATTTCTATGCACAAGGACATCTTAATAACTTATCAATTTACACTGAACCTTTTACAAAAACACATTTACTGGAAGAACTGTGCAGATGCAAGGTTTGGTAATATTTTTCAAAGTTTTCCGTTAACTGCTTCGAATTAAGATTCAACGATGTTCAGAAAGAATGTATGTCATGACACATTGACTTCGATTTTTTTTAATTTTGGTGATTAAACTACAGTAAGTGAAAGGGACTTGCAACCGGTAACGGAATTGCGTTAACGGAATTTCGTCACGGGTCCCTGATCTGTACTACACAGAAATGCATAATTATGGATATGAATATCATTCTCTTCATGGTGATGTATCCTAAATAAGGTACACAAAAGGTAGAAATGTGAAAGATCCTCCTTTGCCTATCTGGGTATTATTCTACACACTTGCTATTATTTTAATAAGCTCTGCCCCCCAAACAATTCTACATTAGGTTCTACATTGACCGGATGAAATCCGAACCAATAATAGACATCTACAGTATGTTTCACAAGTTTGGACATCAAAGTACAGCGCAGTAGTGCTCAGTAGAGTACAGTCGAGTTCAGTACAGTACAGCACAGTACAGTAAAGCATAGTTCAGTACAGTAAAGTAGAGTATACTGTAGTTCAGTACATTATAGTGTACTCGACTCTAGTGCGCTCTACTGTTTACTGTAATGAACTCTACAGTACTGACCCATACTTGTCTTTACTGAACTCTACTCTACCGTACAGTGACTACTGTAATTTCCCATTGTAGACAATTAAATTGAAATAATAACACAAAATAAGAAGAAGAAGAAGAAGTGGAGGAGGGCTGGGGAAGACCTGAAGGAAAGAACAAACAAAAAAGAAAAAGGAAAGCACAAAGAAAGAAGAAGAATGAAAACCGGTCTAAAACAAGCCTGCTCAAGGACATTGAGCATTTTTCAAACGCTCACTCTCTTTACACTCTCCGTTTATTTCTCTATGGAAATCAATGCAAACAGGAGGCAACTTAAGCACCTCTCAGCGTTCACGTTGAGGAGCCCAATGAGTGTAATTAGACCTGGTCTCCCATTGAGGAACAGAGCGACATCAATCGGCCTAACTGGAGAGAGCTAGAGCGCTCACTAATTGTGGCTAGTTTGAATGAAGGAAGTAGAGGGCAAGCAGAGAGACAAAGAGCTCAGTGGTGCCGTGGAGGACAGATGGACAGCCTCCCAACACTCACTGACTGACTCTAGTAGCATATCCAGTTGAAGCTAGCTACTGCATGACCCCCGACCGGGCTGAAATTAGCATTGTGAGAGCAGACGGACTGTCTACTGAGCAGTGCTCACTGAGAAGCATGCAAAACAGCTAGACTTGTGTGTGAAGTTCTGCTCATCGCGCCATAGCAAGGCTTTGCACGCCACTACGATGTGTACAATTTAAGAAGGGGAGATTTACAGACTTGTAGACACTGACTGACTAGAGGAGACACGCAAGACACTGGGAGACGTTAAGAGACTCCATCAGCTATCAAGACGAGACAGAGACGGAAAGAGGCACCAGAGACACACAAATATCCAGATAGACGGAAGCACAGAGACCACCCACTACCAACTACCTGTTCACTACTAGACCTACTGACTCCCAGACTCCTTCAAATCCTCCGCACCTACCACAGACCACAGCAGACCCTGCAGCCTTTAGCAGACTGCAGTTATGAAAATGGCGGTGAAATGTTCAATGACATGGAAAATGTCTGGCACTGCACTACCAGGTGCTTATGAATGAGCCTCAGTTCTATCAGGCGTACCCAGGAGGTGCACTCTGTACCAGGGGACACACACATTGCGGTGGGGGAGGGGAACGTGTCACAGCACCATCCCATCTGTGCTAGTCCTTAATCTGGTCTAATCCAGCTATCCAGCCATCCAGTATGGTGGGGATGGAGACAGCACACAGTCAGGAATCAGCCCAGATTAGACAAAACAACAGAGAGAAAGAGAGAGAGCGAGAGAGGGGGGCATCAGTCAATGGGAAACCATTCTGGTCCAGTTGGCAAAAACCTATAACACGAGCTACATTCCCCGTCAAGCCAAAACAAACATTGGAAACTAACCTTATCAGAATCACATTCACTTAAAAACAATGTTGTCTCAGATAAGGTGATAAGGGGGGGGGGGGGTCCTGACCCCTATTAGCCCAACTGCGATGGCCTGTTCCCCAGACAGTTGGTACGCACAGACCACTCTGTTACACTGAGTTACGAGGGTAACATCAGTTAAAAGGCTAGTAGAGCAACTAAATCTGAAGAGCAAGGTTCAGCAGACTTGTGTAGAAGAGTGGGTAATCAGGGTTTATTTAAGCATGTGCAAATAAATACATTAGGACAGGTTGATAGGTTTTTTGGTCTCTTTGTTAGATAACACGTACTATACATATCCCTGATGTCAGTCGATTCTCCCTCCAAACACGCACACCGACTAATGAGCTGTCCTCAAACACACATTTCCACCAGCACTCCTCACCCAACAACCCACACGTCCTCCCTACTCTCTCTCCGTCATCCTCTCCCCGTTAATAATGCTCTCTATCCTCAGGCACAGTCAGTCATGCACTGACGGCCACTCCATGCATCATACTAGGGCTGGGGTCAAGATGTTCCTGCAGTCAAGTTCCCTTGAATGACCCCGTTGATATGGTACTGGTCCTCAGGGCACACTCACAGACATGAACACACACGTACGTCATTATGCCCCCCCCCCCCCCTTCGAGCTACCAGTGTACAGGTACATGCCGTTACCTATGTGTATGTAGAAAATGGTGGTGGTGAATTAGACGAGGTCCACAGAGAGAAAGGGAGAGCGAAGGGGTGGGGTGGGGGCAGCCCAAGCTAAAAATACAGCCCAGCATCACTGTGAGTCATAAGCCTGCTTCACTCCGCTCCGCTCCGACTCTGGCTGCCTGCCAATAACACACACACAGGCTGGGCAGACAACTCCAGAGCTGCAAGCAAAGCTGGAGCCTGGAGAGAGAGAAATAGGGGAAGGGTGGGGCCTAGAGAAAAATGGAGAGGGAGGGGAGAGGGGGAAGAGATTGAGAGAGGGGGCTCAGTGAACAAGAGCTGAGATATGGGGGAGGGGTATGGCAGGGAGAGGAAAGGATGGAAAGACAGGGACAATAAAAGGGAAAGTGGAAAAGGGGACAGAGTTATTGAAGAGAAAGGGAGCAAATGAGAGGAAAAGAGGACAGAGAGATGGATGAGGGAAGACGGTAAAAGAGAGAGAAAGAAATAGAAATCAAATCAAATAACATTACAACACGTGAAATGCTTACTTACATGCCCTTAACCAACAGTGCAGTTCAAGAAATAGAGTTAAGAAAATATTTACTAAATTAGCTAAAGTGAAAATAAAACAAGTAACACAAGTAACGCGGGGGTACAGGGGGGGGGGGGGTCAATGTAAATAGTCCGGGTGGCCATTTGATTAATTGTTCAGCAGTCTTCTAGCTTGGGGGTAGAAGCTGTTAAGAAGCATTTTGGACCAAGACTTTGTGCTCCGGTACTGCTTGCAGTGCGGTAGCAGGGAGAACAGTCTATGACTTGGGTGACTGGAGTCTTTGACAATTTTATGGGCCTTCCTCTGACACCGACTGGTATAAAGGTCCTGGATGGCAGGAAGCTTGGCCCCAGTGATGTATTGGGCCATACGCACTACCCTCTGGCGCCTTATGGTCAGATACAGAGCAGTTGCCATACCAGGCAGTGATGAAACTGGTCAGGATGTTCTCAATGGTAGAGCTGCAGAACTTTTTGAGGATCTGGGGACCCATGCCAAATCGTTTCAGTCTCCTGAGGGGGAAAAGGTGTTGTCGTGCCCTCTTCACGACTGTCTTGGTGTGTTTGGACCATGATGCTTTGTTGGTGATGTGGACACCAAGGAACTAGAAACGCTTCACTACAGCCCCGTCGATGGTAATGGGGGCCTAGTCGGTCCTCCTTTTCCTGTAGTCTACAATCATCTCCTTTGTCTTGCTCACAGTGAGGGAGAGGTTGTTGGCCTGACACCACACTGACAGGTCTTTGACCTCCTCCCTATAGGCTGTGTCTACAGCTTATCATGTGGTACTCTACCTCAGGCGAGCAATACCTCGAGACGTCTTTAACATTAAACATTGTGCACTAGCAGTTATTGACAAATAGACACACACCCCCGCGCCTCGTCTTACCAGACGTAGCTACTCTGTCTTGGCGATACACAGAGAAGCCAGCCAGCTCTATATTATCCGTTTTGCCCTTCAGCCACGACTCTGTGAAAGATAAGATATTACAGTTTTTAATGTCCGGTTGGTACGATAGTCTCGACTGTAGATCATCGATTTTGTTTTCCAGTGATTGCACGTTGGCCAATAGAACCAATGGTAGTGGCGATTTATCAATCGCATACGAATCCTAACCATTCATCCCAACCTTCTCCTTCGGTATCTCTGCCTTTTCTTCACGTGAATGACAGGGATTTAGGCCTGTTCTCCAGAAAGCAGTATATCCTTCACGTCGGACTCATTAAAGAAAAATATTTGTCCAGTTCGTGGTGAGTAATCGCTGTTCTGATGTCCAGAATCTCTTTTCGGTCATAAGAGACGGTAGCAGCAACTTTATGTACATAATAAGGTACAAACAATGCGAAAAAACGAACAAAATAGCACAGTTGGTTAGGAGTCCGTAAAAAGGCAGCCATCCCATCGGGCGCCATTATGGACAGAGAGAAGGAGGAAAGCGAGAGACAAAACAAGATAGAGGCATAGAGAAAGAGAAAAGAAAAAGAGAGGAAAAATGAGGAAAAGAAAGGACAGAGAGAAAAAAAATTAAGCAAAAGAAAGGGAGGGTTTTAATGGAGGCCATGATGGAGCCAGTGTCACGCCCTGACCATAGAGAGCTGTTTATTCTTTATGTTGGTTAGGTCGGGGTGTGATTAAGGGTGGGTTATCTAGGGGAATTATATGTTTATGTTGGCCTGGTATGGTTCCCAATCAGAGGCAGCTGTTTATCGTTGTCTCTGAATGGGGTTCATATTTAGGTAGCCATTTCCCCATTGTGCTTTGTGGGATCTTGTCTAGGTATAGTTGCCTGTGAGCACTACTCTGAGCTTCACGTTTCGTTTGTTCGTGTGATTGTTTTTGTTCTTTAAGTTTCTCTTCCAAATAAAAGGATGGAAACATACCACGCTGCATCTTGGTCCACTCCTTATAACGATCGTGACAGCCAGGGCATAGTAATGGTGTCTTTTTGTAGGCACTAACTCTGCCATGATTTATTGTACAAAGCCTATTGGAAAATGAATGGAGTTTTTGTACAGGTTTTGCATAAACGTTGAAAATAAGGTTTGTGGTAAACACAGGCTTAGGAGATCTTATACATTTCGTTCTATGAGATAATCTCCATCAGCTAACGTCAGTTTTTGTGAATTTCGAAGCATTTATGTCATTTAAAAAAGCACATGAAGGCTTCATAATTCATAAAGGTCATGTTAACTGACTTATATTATCTCATAGAACAAAAGGTATAAAATCACCTAAGCCTCAGACCTTATTTTCTGCGTTCATCCCAAAATCCTATTTGTTCCCCCTTAATTATTGCCATAGGAATGGCTGAACGAAACAGAGGTAACACATTTCTGAGTTTTAAGCCTAGAAGCTGGTGAGCTCTATTGGTCCAACCCTGGGGGAGATTCCCAGTGATCATGTAATCATCTGTAATTGGTCCCGGTTATTCATTAGAGCTTGATTGGCGCTCTGACATGGCCAATTAGATCCCGTGTGACAATGCCAGTAATGACACTCCCCCAGCACTACCAGGCTTACACTAGTCTGACTGGGGCCTCTAATATATCCATCACTATCTCTCTCTCCAAGCTGATACCGTAGATTTAATGGTAACGTTGTACTTCTATGGTACCCAAAGAGAAGAGACTGGTAACTGGTGAAGTCCACATTGCTGGGTTCAAAGTCTACACACACGAAAAAACAATGATAGTAGATGCCTTGACAAAAAGTGTCAAACCAGCTCACACAACCACACACAGCCCAGGCTTAGACAGACAGACACACACACAGCACAGTGTGTGGTACAAGTGGCACCTGTCCATGCCACTGACATTGGCACCATGCTGTTGGGTGACCTTGGCGTCGCCCCTCGCTGCGTCGTGCTCCCAGCGTGGCACGATGCCAGGAGCAAGGTGGCAAACCGCATCAGACTCCCAGCGTCTCCTGTCTGTCTGTTACCTGCCATACCAGAGTGTGTGTGTGTGTGTGTGTGTGTGTGTGTGTGTGTGTGTGTGTGTGTGTGTGTGTGTGTGTGTGTGTGTGTGTGTGTGTGTGTGTGTGTGTGTGTGTGTGTGTGTGTGTGTGTGTGTGTGTGTGTGTGTGTGTGTGTGTGTGTGTGTGTGTGTATGTGCGTGTGTACCTCCATGTGTATGAGCATGCATGACAGTGAATGATGGCTACATGCATTTAGTCAATAAATATTTCACAGGATATTGAACGTTTTCATTTCTCTAGTTAAGGTACGGAGCTGTATGTTTCTGATGGAAGGGTAACCTATTCACAGCTAACTTATTGACCAATTCACATTCAAGCAATAATCCAAACTGCCTTAAAGGTCGAATCCGCATTTGGGGAAACAGCGCCACTGCTCACCCCAGCGCCTTTGTTGTTAGGGGTTCACAGCAAAACCTATTATTATTCTTAGATTTAAAAAAATCTTGACATGGTCAAATAACTCAAGAATAGATTGGTAACATTTTTTCTAATTCGTCACACAGAAACTAGAGGCCGTGAGTAACTTGGTCAAAAATAATGGCACTGTTGACCTTTTTAGACATGTTGGCAAGGAAGGAGATTGGTAACATCGGTCGAGAGGGTCTCTGGCAAATAGAATATGTCCTATAGTTGCTGTTTTAAGCGGTCTCACTTAATTAAACCCTCATATCTGCCACCCCGTTTTACCTAGAGACTTGAAACGTATGTAGGTGTCTCAAGGACCCATACGACATGTTTTTTTTTTAAACTTCTCATGTACCATACATCCAAATAATACCACATTCGGTAGGTAGGACATCTCTTAACTTAAAAAAATATATAAATAAGGGGTGGATCAGCTTAATATTGTGGAAAGATTGTTACCTCCATCAATGTAATTGTCGGCATCATTTCCAATCCCCATATATTTTTGGGGTAAATATATATATCCATATACATACATGTATGCATACATATACACATATATACATACACATACCTATATAGACATACATATTTTTTAAAGAATATACCTTTATTATTATTCCCCGCAAACCCTACCACCCTTCCCCCAAGTGGAGTAAACTAATAAACACTTAGGCTTCTACCTTCAGTTTATACATCTTATCCACATTCTACAGACACAATCTATTTGACAATAGTTGTATTTTGTTTGTTTTTAGTCCTTCCTCTATTTCTGATGTCCATCCAGTTTGATTTCTATTTGTTACTGTGCTATTTCACAACATTTCTGAATCTATATACATTTTACAGACCCCGTATGTTTTACATTGGTTATTTTGTTATTAGTCCCACCATTCAGCTACATTCAACCCCTCCCATATATCTCTCAACATCATCCATTTTGGATTTCTATTTGCCATATATTTTTCAACTGTGCTGTGATGCTTCACAAAAGTACTGAATGTTTCTATTGTCGTAGCTTCTACAGATTGTACATTTTAAAAATGTTTTTTTGCTAAAATAATTATTATATTATTGATTGACTGACTATGGCTTTTCAAATCACCCAGTATTGCTATCTGCAGCGTTAGTTCTAAATGTTACAATTCTTCAGCCATTCCTGGACCTGTGACCAAAAACGAGCTACATATGGACAATACCAAAATAAATGATCTAATGACTCTGCCTCCTCACAGCAGAATCTGCAGAGCTGGGAAGATTGTATCCCCCATATATATAACATTCTATTAGTTGCAAGAATTTTGTATAGTAATTTAAATTGAAAAATGTGAAGTTTTGAATCCGGTGTTGTTTTGCATATCAATTCATAAACCATGTGCCATGGAATGGGTACATCAAAAATCTCTTCCCAACTATTTTGCAATTTCTATCGCACAGTTGTCAGTTTTTTGGTCCTTAAATGAAATTGGTATATGTTTTTATTTATCACACTTTTCTTTAACCATTTATGTTCTTTAATACAGGGCCGACATACAAGTTCCTTACTTTTTTCCCCTTCTACTTGCCTCTTCCATTTTTGTGGTAATGCTGCAATTAATTGGTTGTAATTTTGGGTAGAGCAGACATTGTCTGTGTTAGCTGCGTGTGTGACATAACTCCATCAGTCCTATTTATGATATCATTCATGAAAAGTATACATTTTCTTTCTTTTTTCTACGATTTTTTTTATTTTTTTTTATCAATTAGTATATTTGAGTTTAACCACAATATTTGTTGTATTATTTGTTTTGTCTTTTCAGGTGGATTTAACTGAAATTTCACGCAACTTTCTGAGGCTTGTTTAAAAAGTAACGATATTTTGGAGATGAATCTGTTTGTATTGGTGGTAGTAGTATGAGTTGGGATTATGCTGGTTCATTGTTTAGCCACATGTCTATATGTCTTAACAAAAGACTCCAGGTTTGCCTGGGTGTGATTAAGGCCATCTATTGTATTTCATGAACATGTGTACATGTCTAGACAATAGTGACCCATCCACTTAGCTAGATGTGGCTGGGGGGTGGTTATCGAGTTTATTTCATCATGACCCATCAATTTAGACTAGTGTGTCTGGGAAAGCATTTTATCCAGACACTTTCTGTTTTCTGTTTTTAATATTGCTACTACGCAAATATGCAAGTAACCATTTCACTGTACCGTTTACACCTTCTGTATCCTGTGCATGTGACAAATAAAAATAGTTTTGATATAATGTGTTTACCAGAGACAGTAATGTGAAGAAAAACATGACATGCACCAAAGTCAGATTAGGATATAGGCCAAGGACTAGATAAAGTGTATTTTTACCTGGAGTTTTTCTTTATTGTAGGCTCGTACTTTTATCACTTTTAGTCTTGAAATATTTTGTTGTTTACTACACTACACACTCTGTTTAGTACATGGCCTCACATGTGAATCCTTAAAGAGATGGGGCTAAGGGTTAGGAGGGGGTGAACGATGCTGAATAGGTGTAGACAAAGAAGAGCTCTTCAGTAGGTGTACCAAAACATTCAAGGCCATTTTTTTCAAAAGTGTATCAACTTTCAAAGCAGAATTACTTTTCCATTGTTCCTCAACTGCAGTGTATGATATACAATTCTCTACTTTTATCCAATGTAAAAAAAAAACTATTTCAAATTTTGCTACATAGGACTGAATCCAGGTGGTGAGTCAAAATTAAGCATTCCAGCTTTAACCTGGATAAAGTTTAAGCATATGTGGGAACTCCTTCAAGACTGCTGGAAAACATTCTAGGTGAAGCTGGTTGAGAGAATGCCAAGAGTAGGCAAAGCTGTCATCAAGGCAAAGGGTGGCTACTTTGAAGAATCTAAAATCTAAAATATATTTTGATTTGTTTAACACTTTTTTGGTTACTACATGATTCCATATTTGTTATTTCATAGTTTTGATGTCTTCACTACTTTTCTACAATGTAGAAAATAGTAGAAATAATGAAAAATCCTTGAATGAGTAGGTGTGTCCAAACTTTTGACTGGTACTGTATGTAGTAGTATGCAGAATACATCCACAGTATGCACAAAGTGCTTATGTGCTGGGTTATCTGTGCTGGTGGTTCAGGTAACCTATAATATGCAGAGGGAATCACAATGTGGATATATTCCTATGTAGTGTGTGAAGAGGAGTCTTCTTTAATATCCTCTGACACTGGCCAGTGTTGATAAGCTGCCATTGTCTTTGCATTTCTCACACGCACACGCACACAGGCACACGCACCCACACACACATACACACGCATACGCACAAGCACAAACACACATATGCACGCCAGTACACAAACACACACACACACACACTTGCATTTAGTGTAGTAACCATGGTTACATGGGGCAACACAGAAAGAATAGGCCCACAAATAATGCATTGCAATCAAGTCCCCTTTTCCTGTGTGACATGACAAACGGTGTAGAGAGTAGAGAGGAGACTAATGCCCTAGCTGTGTTTCTGGGCCAGCCAGGAAGGCGGCAGGCAACAGTGAGATACACAGGGGGAGGAACACTGATGCATATTACCATGCATCCAGATCACAGGAAATCTGCAAAGAGGATACAGTGTGTCAAATGTATCATACACACACATGGTAAGACTGCTATGAAGTGATGTTGTTGCTATGCAGAGGGTGGTTCGGATGGTGTGTGTGTGTGTCCCCGCAGAGACTCTGCAGCAACTGCTGTAATGCAGCATGGCAGCACTGCAGCCCATTGCTCCACTCACACTACAGACGGCAGGTTACAGCTCTCATACTTCTACACTCCCTGGGAACACTGCACTACAGGATACACTCTCTGTGTGTGGTCATGGTTTGTGCGGTTATGGAGACATATTGCAGACGCACACACACACACACACACACACACACACACACACACACACACACACACACACACACACACACACACACACACACACACACACACACACACACACACACACACACACACACACACACACACACACACACACACACACACACACACACACACACGTGTCCAGTGGTACCTGTCACCATTACCAGTAAAGTGGGCATAATGGTGATTCTCACGCCTCGCCACCCGCCCCCCTAATCTGAGTATGCCACATGATTGGATGTTTGTGCTAGGGCCACGGGTCTCCGTCTCCGCACACGCGGCTGCACACGGGCCATCTGGGAGGACGCCTATGCCGAGGCAGGCTGGGGTCCTGACAGCACACAGAACACAGGCCGTCTGTGTGGACGACTCAGCTTTAGTGTGTGAGTCCTGGTAGAGCAAAGAGAGCTCACAGACTGTCTCTGGGTAGTACTTGCCCTCAGGCACAGATCAGCTTACCCACCCAGAAATGCCAAGTGTAACCACTGGGGGTTAATGCCAAACTGACCTTAGATCAGTGTCTATGGGCAACTTCATCTTAATGCTTCTGGGCTTAGCAAGGCTTCGGCCCTGTGTGGAGGCTAACTTGGCTATCCATTCAATAGTTAATGTAAAAAGTGACTTTTTTCCAATCCATTTCAATGGCATAGATAGCTTTCCATTCAATTATGTAAATACAAATAATTGTTTCCATCTCTATTGAACTCTATGGAAATGCTGGCTCTCCTTTTGTGTTAGCTAAATGGTATGGGGGTGTGACATGATGCTGTAGAGTACAAATGATCATGCCCTTTTCAAAAGAGGAGGCAAGAATCAGGTCGTGTAGCTAGTGGCCTACATATGAGATGGCGATGACAAAAAAAATCCAAAGCCCTAAGAAATTAACTTGGGTGTGTGGTATGGATCAGAGAGAATGAGAGAAGTGAGAGAGGTAAAGCAGCTCTTCAAATTATAATTTCCCCGCCCGCTTGACTCTGCTCTTTGACAGCACAAGTGCTGACTCAGGGGAAAAGTCCAGATTGCTTTTGGAATGGGATGAGTACCCAAACGAAGAGATAGAGACAGGAGGGAGCGAAGAGAGAGTGGACGGAGAGAAGCTTGAGTGAAGGAGCAGAGAGAGGGAACAGAGAGAGAGAGAGAGCAGAGGGAGGGCCTATGAGGATTTGTGCTCAATTTCATTACGTTTTTGGCTGAGGGAAGGAGTCTGCAGAGCCATAAGAAGCTTATCTGAAGCCATAACCCATTTGATTAACAGCTATTGATTGAGCCTTTCAATTGGTCCAAGTTAAACGTGGCTGTATTAGCCGTAGATGGGCTTTCTGTATTAGCCGTGGAGGTACTGTTAGCTATCTGTGTTAGTGGTGGATGGGCTATTGGCTGTTAGCTATCTGTGTTAGCGGTGGATGGCCTGGGCTATCAGGCCTGCCAGGGTGGAATGGATTATAGTGGAGAACGCCAGATAACCCTGTGTCAGGCAGGCGTTTGCCAAATCGGGAGACTACGAAACTAGCATCAGCTGGGGATACTACGGTTAACACATGAAAGTCTACTGCAATGCTAACAGGTGATGAGTAGCATTGTAGCTAGCTAAAAACTAGCTAAAAACAAACTTCCTTTACAGTACAGTAGTTTCACACCAACAACCACCAAGTGACCTTAATTGCTAGCAGGGAAAGTACCTCTCCATATTACTCATTGGCAGAGCAGAGTCTTTTTCACGTACAAAAGCAGTGTCAATGATTAACATGGACAGAGCCTTGTGCTGCAGTTACCTATATCTGATCCTCTTAAGTTCATCTGGCTCCTACAGAAACCTATGAAGGTCATTGACAACACAGCATACTGTGAATACTAAGTCATTAATGAACGAGGGTGCTGTAAATGAATGCACACGGACCTATGCAGGCGCACACACAAAGAAAAACACACACACACACACACATAATGGAATGCACATACACACGTAGGTTACACACGTTTCACACGTTTAACAAATGCACACACACACACACACAGTCACGCTCACACATGCTAACAAATGCACACAGACACAGAAACTCACACGCAAACGAATGCACACACACGTGTCCAACACACCGGGGCCGTCATTAATAGGCTGTGCACACGGCTCTGCAGTGCTGCGGAGTCGATTAAACCTCCGACTAGCAGGTAATAAAGACAATTGACCCAGGATAAATACAGCACACATACCCGTACATAAATGACAGGAGAGGTAATGAACCTCAAACAGAGGAGAGGAGAAGAGCGGAGGAGAAGAGAGGAGTGGAATCTCCAGGGAGCTGACAGAAATCCTGTCAGGTTCTATACGGAGGAGCGCACGCACGCGCACGCACGCACGCACACACACACACACACACACACACACACACACACACACACCTGAAATGATAGCTTATTTCCTATATAGTGCAGGTATATATGGTCAAATGCAAGTACCTGGTAAAGATAGAGTAGCCATCAAACAGCCTTTGCCCACTGAGTTTGATGGGTTGTTTCTGGAAGGTTTTTGCTCACACCCATTGTCCCAGCACTAACACACTTACTTAACACGTCTAATAAACACATCAAGCTCATGGTTAGATAAAGCAGGAGTGTTAGTGCTGGATTATGAAAGCCTGCAGACAATGCAGCCATCCAGGACCAAGAGTGAAGAAAACCACCGTATAGGGTAAGAGGCAACACACTCCTTCACACACCCTGAATATTGTGTGTGCTAAGTAACACCTAGGGAAGCTGAGGGAATGCCATGGGCAAGAGACTGACAAGCAAGACCTGACTGCAATGATTGTGTGTGTGTGTGTGTGTGTGTGTGGACGTGTCAAATGCTATTTCTATGGGGTTTAGGGTTAAGGTTAGAATTAGGGTTAGGGTTAGAATTACGTTAAGGGTTAGGGTTAGGGTTAGGGTTAGGGTTAGGGTTAGGGTTAGGGTTAGGGTTAGGGTTAGAATTACGTTAAGGGTTAGAGTTAGGATTAGGGTTAGGGTTAGAATTACGTTAAGGGTTAGGTTTATGGTTAGGGTTAGGGTTAGGTTTAGGTTTAGGGTTAGGGTTAGGGTTAGGGTTATGGTTAGGGGTTAGGGAAAATTGGATTTTGAATGGGGACTGAATTGTGTGTGTAGGGGGGGGGGGGGGGATTGAATCAAACTAATAACATCTCTCCGTCTTGCTGGAGAGATGATAAACACCCTTTGTTCTTTTCCGTTCCCAAGATTTCAAAGATTTCTCATGTGTTGAGAGAAGTTTTTTCTTGCGTCATACATTTTTGCAGATCTAACAACAACCTCTATAATAATCTGAGAATGACACATACACACATGCACGCACACAAACACACCACATATTGTGAATGTTAACCATAAACCTAGACATATGTGGTTCATTACCATTACGCATTACCATTACGCAACCATAAACTTCCCAGAGCATTGTGGCTTTCACAAGCCATTCCAAACCATCCATCCATTGTACAGTACAATGCAAGGTAAATATTTCCCCTTGTAATTCTAATGCAATGCTCTTAAACCACATAAAGCCTCACCACAGAGGCCTCACCACTACCAGAGACTGACATGTCCTGATGAGAATGACACAAGTCCTGCTGAGACTGAGGATGTTCTAATGAACAAAGCAAAAAAAGAAACGTCCCTTTTTCAGGACCCTGTCTTTCAAAGATAATTTGTAAAAATCCAAATAACTTCACAGATCTTCATTGTAAAGGGTCTAAACACTGTTTCCCATTGTTTGTTCAATGAACCATAAACAATTAATGAACATGCACCTGTGGAACGGTCGATAATTAAGACAATAACAGCTTACAAACGGAAAGCATTTACGGTCACAGTTATGAAAACTTAGGACACTAAAGAGGCCTTTCTACTGACTCTGAAAAACACCAAAAGAAAGATGTCCAGGGTCCCTGCTCATCTGCGTGAATGTGCCTTAGGCATGCTGCAAGGAGGCATGAGGACTGAAGATGTGGCCAGGGAAATAAATTGCAATGTCCGTTCTGTGAGACGCCTAAGACAGCACTACAGGGAGACAGGGCGGACAGGTGATCGCCCTCGGAGTGGCAGACCACGTGTAACAACACCTGCACAGGATCGGTACATCCGAACATCACACCTGCGGGACAGGTACAGGATGGCAACAACAATTTCCCGAGTTACGCCAGGAACGCACAATCCCTCCATCAGTGCTCAGACTGTCTGCAATAGGCTGAGAGAGCCTGGACTGAGGGCTTGTAGACCTGTTGTAAGGCAGGTCCACACCAGACATCACCAGAAACAACGTTGCCTATGGGCACAAACCCACTGTCGCTGGACCAGACAGGACTGGCAAAAGGTGCTCTTCACCGAAGAGTCACGGTTTTGTCTCACCAGGGGTGATGGTCAGATTCGCGTTTATCGTGGAAGGAATGAGCATTACACTGAGGCCTGTACTCTGGAGCGGGATCAATTTGGAGGTGGAGGGTCCATCATGGTCTGGGGCGGTGTGTCACAGCATCATCGGACTGAGCTTGTTGTCATTGCAGGCAATCTCAACGCTGTGAATTACAGGGAAGACATCCTCCTCCCTCATGTTGTACCCTTCCTGCAGGCTCATCCTGACATGACCCTCCAGCATGACAATACCACCAACCATACTGCTCGTTCTGTGCGTGATTTCTTGCAAGACAGGAATGTCAGTGTTCTGCCATGGCCAGCAAAGAGCCCGGATCTCAATCCCATTAAGCACATCTGGGACCTGTTGGATTGGAGTGTGAGGCCTAGGGCCATTCCCCCCAGAAAGTCTGGGAACTTGCAGGTGCCTTGGTGGAAGAGTGGGGTAACATCTCACAGCAAGAACTGGCAAATCTGGTGCAGTCAATGAGGAGGAGATGCACTGCAGTACTTAATGCAGCTGGTGGCCACACCAGATACTGACTGTTACTTTTTATTTTGACCCCTCCCCCTTTGTTCAGTGACACATTATTCCATTTCTGTTAGTCACATGTCTGTGGAACTTGTTCAGTTTATGTCTCAGTTGTTGAAACTTGTTATGTTCATACAAATATTTACACAGTTGACAGTGAGAGGACGTTTCTTTTTTTGCTGAGTTTATGAACACTGTATTTCACAACAAATAGAGGAAATGCATGATATTAAAAGAGACGGTTTGATGTTGTCCTGTTCCACGTTCCAACTCCTGGTCACACTAACAAAGGTCTCTGTATTGACTCCAGTCTACACACACTCATGTTCTCTCTCCACCCTCCACCCATGCCCTCAAGAGTCAACGCTCATGATCAATCCCTTCAGGGTATGGAAGAGCACATGATTTTCCTAAGATCATCTCTCTCTCTTTCCCGTCTCGCTCAGCCTCCCTCATCTTGAAGCCAAAGGTTAAAGATAGGAGAGGATGGTGGGGTCTTATGTTTGAATCTGTTTTATAGAAACGGACATGAGGAAGAAGATGATATGACTGATAAATTAGTGAGATCTAATCATCAGCCTGAACCAAAATGAATGATCCATTAAAAAAGAATGGAATTAGAAATAGGACTTACCCTGCCTACCTATCTGAGAGGTGTGTGTGTGTGTGTGTGTGTGTGTGTTGGTGGAGATTCTGTGAAACCTTTTACTGCAGTGGGCTAAATCAGGGTCACATAGCTCAGGCAAGCCCCTCAGGCAGAGTTGAGAGAAAGGCAAGGGCCGCAGAGAGAGAGAGAGACAAACCTGCGGCACATATACAGTATATACAACCATCCAACAAAACAAGGAGAGGGAGAGCATTCCCCGGGTTACCGTGGAAACCAGCCCCCTTCACTTAGAGAGAAGTACAAAACCAATCATTTATATTATTAACCTTGTCCTTGCCAAAAGGTAGTCCCTCCAGGATTCCGCGATTGCAGATTTTTTTGCAAAATCAACAATTCCGTGCATATTATGCGAGGCTTCCATGTTTTACCAATCACCACACTATTTCTGCATAAAACAGTTAAATCCTCGCAATATTATCGCATAAAACATACCCATCGCCACAGTACAAAAAGAGGGCTTCCAATTTCAACCAATTAACTTTTTAAGTTTTTGGTAACTTTTGAAGTTTTTGGTATAATTGTTCTGCACAGTACACAGGTAGAAATAAATAGGATTCAGAGATGCAGTCCCTTTCGTAATGTGCGCGCACCCGCACGCACGCACGCACACACACACACACACACACACACACACACACACACACACACACACACACACACACACACACACACACACACACACACACACACACACACACACACACACACACACACACACACACACACACACACACACATCGAGAGCAGGGGATGGCACACACCTCTGCAGCCAGCTGATAATGAAGCTGTATCTCAGGGAACCCAAACACAGGCATCTGGGCAGAGGATCCCCTCTCTCCCCCTCCCTCTCTCCTCTGGGTCCCTTCAGTATTTAGGAGCATCCATGGGTAAATTGCAGTCTGTCTTATGAGCACAGAGTGATCCACAGAAAGTGATAAATATATGCTCAGTCCCAATCCAACCTCTCCATAGACACTTCACGATGCCCTCACATACAGGAGAAGCCAATGCCTCATTGTTACGTCCCACAACACAACTGGAGATGGCCAATACATCCACTAGAGATCACTTAGCTTCTGAAAGAAACACTGTAGAGGCTAGAGAGGAAAGAGGGAAAGGGAGGGGAGTTTGGAAGTAGGCCATGGAGAGAAGAGAAGAGGGGTAGTCTTAGAGTGTGGAAGAGACAAGAATGGATAGAGAGAGAGCGAGAGAGAGAGAGAGAGAGAGAGAGAGGCCATAGGAGAGTGAGAGAAGAGATGAAGAGAGAGGGGGTAGCGTTAGAGTGTGGGAGAAGGGAGCAATGGCAAGCAAAGGCAAGAGAGAGGGGGTAAGGGTGGGTGGGAGAAAAGGAGAGAGGGGGAGGGGAGGGGAGGAGAGGAGGATATAAAAAGCTTGGCGGCTGCAGTCTTGCTGTGATCCCCAGGATGGAAAGCATGGCCATTGTCAGTGGAGAGATGAAACCATGACAACCATCCCCACTGCTGCTGCCCGACACACAGACACACACACACACACACACACACACACACACACACACACACACACACACACACACACACACACACACACACACACACTGCTGGACACTTCGCAAATGAGGACCAAATATGAGGCTTGAAAGCCTGCGTTAGAGGGGGCTCCAACTCTTACAGATGAAAACACACGGACTAATTGTTCTGAGTCTGCCCAGCAAGACAGCTCTTCTTGGCAAAACGCCCCCAGTTTGGCCCCTGTAGAAAAATGACACAACATTCCCATCCAAAACCTGCCATTCATATGAACCATTCAACGTTGCTAATTTAGGAGCACCACAATAAACAAAGAGGTTATCGTTTCCCGTTGATGTATATTTGAATGCATTACAACCATGGATTGAGTCCTTGCTTTAAGAAACCGGTGTGTGTAGGTTGAACAATGATATAGGCACCTATTGGATGATCTCAACATCAATTATTGTAATCTTATAGGGTAGGAGAGGTGCTGGGTTTCTCATTTGAGGTAGAAAATGGAATTAGGCTACAAGGCTTCCGCTTTAAATCCTGTCCCCTTGGGGGTGATACGCGCGCACACACAAACAGACACACACACAAACAGACGCACACACAAACAGACACACACACACAAACAGACACACACACACAAACAGACACACAAGCACGTCTCTCCCCCTGCCTAAGCTCCTGGTGTGATGACATATGGGCTTCTCTGTCCTCTCTGCAGACGCAGCACAGGGGAAGTTTATTCATAATAACAGCCATCGACAACCTCAGTCAGCCTCACAGTCCTGCTGGAGCCAGCACAACACACACACGTGCTCGCGCTCACACGCGCGCAAAATAAGAAATAATAACACACATTGTCAATGGTCGAAATATATACACACAAACTCTCTGTCACGTCTCATGTGAAGACATGCGCACAGTCACACACACACACACACACACACACACACACACACACACACACACACACACACACACACACACACACACACACACACACACACACACACACACACACACACACACACACACACACACACACACACACACACACACACACACACACTGAGAGTCATTCAGTGGCGTTCCTGCTTGTAGCCCAGCTCCACTTTAGATTCATTTCAGGACGCGTAGTCATAGTTGGAGTGGACACTGGAGCCCTGGGGTTACTGGGGGAAACAGATGACACAAGCTCCACACACGTGGCATGCCTTTTACCAAAAGAACAGGGTGGTGGGGAGAAAAGAATGGTTGAGAGGGGTGGGGTTGGTAATGGAGATTGTAGATGTTGGACAGCTAAGGGAAGCTGGGACGTCGCTCACCCAGGCTAGAGAGCAGGGTGGTGGGGAGAGAGGACTAGATTTTACATTTACATTTAAGTCATTTAGCAGACGCTCTTATCCAGAGCGACTTACAAATTGGAATAGATGAGAGGGGGTGGAGGTGGTTGTAGTGGATAAAGAAATATATGTTTTATTGTCACATACACTGGATAGTTGAAGTTTGTGTTGTTTCATTGGGTCAGCCATAGTAATAAGGTGCCCCTGGAGCAAATTACAGTTAAGTGCCTTGCTCAAGGGCACATTGACAGATTTTTCACCTTGTCAGCTCAGGTATTTAAACCAAAAGAACACTGAGCACACTGAGCACCTATGAGCACCTATGGTATACAAGGACACAGGTACAGAAAGTGACCCGAATGAATGTGTTCATATGAGAATGGAATGATGTAATGCCACTAGCAGCTCTCCATGACCAATCAAGTGCAATCAGTGCAAGAGCCAACCCTAATACTAGCCAAGGTGTCACACCCTGAGCTGTTTCACCTGTCTCTGTGCTTGTCTCCACCCCCCTCCAGGTGTCGCTCATCTTCCCCATTATCTGTTGCCAGTTCGTCTTGTCTCGTCAAGCCTACCAGCGTTTTTCCCATAATCCAGTTTTTTCTCTAGCCCCTGTTTTCACGGTTTTGACCATTCTGCCTGCCCTGACCCTGAGCCTGCCTGTTGTTCTGTACCTTGTGACACTGCCCTGTTTACTGACCTCTGTCAGCCCTGACCCTGAGCCTGCCTGCCGTTCTGTACCTTTCGGACTCTGCTCTGGATTACAGACATGTGCCTGCCTTTGACCTGGCATTTGCCTGCCCCCCTGTTTTTGTAATAAACTTTTGCGACTTCGAACTGTCTGCATCTGGGTCTACTCCTGAGCCGTGATAGTACGAACTGGCCATGATGGACCCAGCAGACTCGGACCAGCTCCGCAACGCCGTCTCCTCCCAAGGAACCACCATTGGAAGACACAAAGAGTTTCTTTGTGGTCTTATGGAGGAGTTCCAGACCTTGGCCAAACGCCATGACCGCGCGTTGCACACATTGCTGGAGCAATTCTGCAGGTTGTCTGTCAGGCAGCCTACTACTATGGTAACCTCCCAGCCCCTCAGTAGCCTGGCTGTTAGCAGCGCGGCTCCCCTGGTCACGCCGGTTCTCGAGAACCACGCTTACCTCCCCCAGAAAGCTTTGCTGGAGAGTCGGGAACCTGTCAGGCGTTTCTCACTCAGTGTTCTCTCATCTTCGAGCTGCAGCCCTCTTCCTTCCCCTCGGACCGCTCGAAGATAGCGTACCTCAACACGCTGATGTCCGGGAGGGCTCTCACCTGGGCTACGGCAGTGTGGGAATAATAGTCGGCCGTATGCTTCAATCTGGAGGAGTTCGTGGCGGAGGTGAAAAAGGTTTTTGATTCTCCAATGTCTGGGAGAGAGGCTGCCCGGAAGTTGCTTCGGCAAGTCTCCTGCAGTGTGGCAGACTATACAGTGGATTTCCGCACTTTGGCAGCTGAGAGTGCCTGATTCCGGAATCGCTGTTTACCATGTTCCTGCACGGATTATCAGAAGAAGTTAAGGACGAGCTAGCAGTCCGGGAACTACCAACGGATCTCGACTCGCTCATCGCCTTGACCATCCGGATCGATGGGCGGCTACGGGAACGTAGGAAGGAGAGGTCCGATTCCACTCGCCTGCCCAAGGACTCCACCTTGCCTCCGAGGCATCCCGGAAGTCCCCGACACTCCCTAGCTGCAGTGTGTATCCATCCTTCTGCCTCCCCCGCCGGCACAGGGTTCTTCTTTGTGGAGAAGGACAAAGCCCTGCCCCAGTGCATCGACTACCATGGCCTCATTGACATCATGGTTAAGAACCGCTACCCGCTACCACTCATTGCCTCGGTCTTCGAGACGCTCAAGGGGGCAACTATGATCTCCAAGTTGGACCTGCAGAACGCCTACCACCTGGTGCGGATACAGGAAGAGGACGAGTGGAAGACTGCCTTCAACACAGCCAGCGGTCACTACGAATATCTGGTCATGCCATTTGGTCTTACCAATGCTCCCACAGTGCAGCTGCAACGTTTCCTGGGATTTTACAACTTTTATCGCTGCTTTATCCAGGGTTATAGCACCCTGGCTTCCCACCTGTCTGCTCTCACCTCTCCCAAGTTCCCGTTCATGTGGTCCCCAGCTGCTGACCAGGTGTTCCAGGACCTCAAGCTGCGCTTCACCACAGCTCCCATATTGGTGCATCCTGACCTGTCTCGTCAGTTCGTGGTGGAGGCCAACGCTTCAGATGTCGGAGTGGGGGCTGTTCAGTCCCAGCGTTCCACCCTGGACCTCAAGTTACATCCCTGCGCCTTCTTCGCCCATCATCTTAAAGCCTCGGAGAGGAACTACAATGTGGGGAATTGTGAGCTTCTCGCGGTGAAGATGGCGTCGGAGGAGTGGAGGCACTGGTTGGAGGGGGCGGAACATCCTTTCATTGTGTGGATGGACCACAAGAACTTGGAATATCTCCACACAGCCAAGTCTCTGAATTCCAGGCAAGCTAGGTGGGCCCTGATTTTCACCCGGTTTAACTTCTCCCTCTCCTACCGACAGGGATCCAAGAATGTCAAGGCGGATGCACTGTCACGCCGCTATAGCCCCACGGCTGCACCTTCGGACTCCGAGACCATCCATCCACCTCGTGCCTGGCGATCGCAGTCAGCTGGGGAATAGAAAATCAGGTCCGTGAGGAGCAGCATTCCCACCCGAACCCCGGGGAGAGGCCAGATTACCGGATGTTTGCCCCTGACGCTATCCATCCCTCGGTCCTGAAGTAGGCCCACTGCTCCAGGCTTGCGTGCCACCCGGGCTCCCATCGGACCCTGGCCTTTGTGCGACAATGCTTTTAGTGGCCTTTTGGTACCAGGTACCATGGTACCTGACATCACCGTCTGCATGATCAGTGAGCAGAACAAGACTCCTCGGCAAGCTCCGGCTGGTCTCCTTCAACTACTTCCTGTCCCTCACCGTCTCTGGTCTCACATATCCCTGGACTTTGTCACGGATCTCCCCTCATCTGATGGCAACACTGTCATCCTGACAGTAGTGGACTGGTTTTCCAAAGCCACCCATTCCTCTCCCCAAGCTACCCTCTGCCAAAGAGATGGCCCAGCTCATGGTGCAGCACATATCTTCCGGATCCATGGACTCCCGGTGGACATGGTCTCATCCCAGTTCTGGAAGGCATTCTTCACACTCCTTGGGTCGTCGGCCAGCCTGTCCTCTGGGTTCCATCCTCAGTCTAACGGCCAGTCAGAGCGAGCCAATCAAGACCTGAAAACGACTCTTCGCTTCCTCGTCTCTGCCAATACCACCATCTGGAGCCAGCAACTCGTGTGCCCCCGCTCAGCCACCGCTCTTCCCGGAGCAAGAGGTCAGCATACCCTCGGCCCAGATGTTCGTCCGCCGCTGTCGCCGTACCTGGAAGAGAGCCCAGTCGTCTCTTCTCAAGACCACCTCCAGGTATCGACGACAAGTGGACCGCCACCGGAACCCGGCTTCCTGGTATTGTCTCGGGCAGAGGGTATGGCTGTCCACTCGAGATCTGCCCCTCCGGGTGGAGTCCCGCAAACTTTTCCCCCGTTTTATTGGCCCTTTCCACATCTCCAAGATTCTTCGCCCCTCTGCTGTTCGTCTTCTGTTGCCCCGTACCCGCCGTATACATCCCACCTTTCATGTGTCTAGGATTAAACCTATATCTCATAACCCTTTTACTCCTGTTTTTTCTCTAATCCCTGTTTTCCCCGTTTTGACCATTCTGCCTGCCCTGATCCCGAGCATGCCTGTCGTTCCGTACCTTGTGACTCTGCCCTGGTTTACTGACCTCTGCCTGCTCTGACCCTGAGCCTGCCTGCCGTTCTGTACCTTTCGGACTCTGCTCTGGATTACTGACCTCTGCCTGCCCTTGACCTGTCGTTTGCGTGCCTCCTGATTTTGTAATAAACATTTGTTACTTCAAACTGTCTGCACATGGGACGTCTCCTGAGCCGTGATACAAGGATTCCAGGGAATAAAGCCTGCACATAAATATGGTAATGAGACCAGAGTACGGGTTCCAATTGCTTTGTGACCTCGCTAACCTGCATGGTCATATAGGACTCTGCCCCTTTCTCTCGTCCATAGCACTGTAAACAGCAGTGACTTTGGAGTGAAAATTGCAGTTTGTGTGTTACAGTAGGCTACTGTATGTATGTACACCCTCACTAGTTAACCCTCACTATTTGAATAGACCAGAGCCTCGGATTTGCCGTTTAAGAAATTGTTCTTCGTCCTGTAAGCATTACATGGCAACGCAGGATTTTGATAGCTCACCGGGCTGCAGGCCCGAAGGTTTGGGGTCACAGACCACCGTGGACAATAGTAGGGGTGGAAAGATCTCCTTTATAATATAAACATTTCATGAATCTATCATCTAACTTGCAGGTCAGAGAAAAAAACATAGCCTTTTAGAAACATTTCATGCAATTCTACGTCATTTTACATATTAGCAGAATATTTGTAATACCACAAAAATTACCGAAACTACAGGCTAAGAATGGACAGAGAGACATGTGTTCTTCATATCATGTTTCTCCAATGCCAAATCAGTGTGTCTTGTTTGCAACGAAACTGTCCCTGTTTACAAATAATTACATCTGAGATGTCATTACGAATCTGAGCATGGCCCTTTCAAAAGTTAGGCCTACTTTTCAGACAGTAGCTGGCTACCCTTCTTCCATGGCTTAACTCAACGAGAGAAGGTCACAAGTATTTCCTTAAAAGCTGTCTGTCTTTAAGCATCTTCCATTGTACAGAGAGTGAATAGCTTTACATCAATGATGTTGCTCTTGCTGCGGGCGATTCCCTGCTGCGGGCGATTCCCTGATCCACCTCTACGCAGACGACACCATTCTGTATACTTCCGGCCCTTCCTTGGACACTGTGCTATCTAACCTCCAAACGAGCTTCAATGCCATACAACACTCCTTCCGTGGCCTCCAACTGCTCTTAAACGCTAGTAAAACCAAATGCATGCTTTTCAACCGTTCGCTGCCTGCACCCGCACGCCCGACTAGCATCACCACCCTGGACGGTTCCGACCTAGAATATGTGGACATCTATAAGTACCTAGGTGTCTGGCTAGACTGCAAACTCTCCTTCCAGACTCATATCAAACATCTCCAATCCAAAATCAAATCTAGAGTCGGCTTTCTATTCCGCAACAAAGCCTCCTTCACTCACGCCGCCAAACTTACCCTAGTAAAATTGACTATCCTACCGATCCTCGACTTCGGCGATGTCATCTACAAAATAGCTTCCAATACTCTACTCAGCAAACTGGATGTAGTTTATCACAGTGCCATCCGTTTTGTTACTAAAGCACCTTATACGACCCACCACTGCGACCTGTATGCCCTAGTCGGCTGGCCCTCGCTACATGTTCGTCGTCAGACCCACTGGCTCCAGGTCATCTACAAGGCTATGCTAGGTAAAGTGCCGCCTTATCTCAGTTCACTGGTCACGATGGCTACACCCACCCGCAGCACGCGCTCCAGCAGGTGTATCTCACTGATCATCCCTAAAGCCAAAACCTAATTTGGACGTCTTTCCTTCCAGTTCTCTGCTGCCTGCGACTGGAACGAATTGCAAAAATCTCTGAAGTTGGAGACTTTTATCTCCCTCAACAACTTTAAAAATCTGCTATCCGAGCAGCTAACCGATCGCTGCAGCTGTACATAGTGCACACATTGTATATAGATTCTCTTTTTTTTCTACCATGTTATTGACTTGTTTATTGTTTACTCCATGTGTAACTCTGTGTTGTTGTCTGTTCACACTGCTATGCTTTATCTTGGCCAGGTCGCAGTTGCAAATGAGAACTTGTTCTCAACTAGCCTACCTGGTTAAATAAAGGTGAAATAAAATAAAAAATAAAAAAATAGACAGTGACAAAATTAGATTACTTTCCAAGAAAATTATAGTTTTTCTCCTCGGCTGTAGAAGGTTGTAGCTCAGCTTCTGAATGTCAACGAAATGAAACAGTGTTATCCCCATATGCATCCGAGTCGTGTCTTTCCAGGGTATTTTACAGCTTGTTTCTAGCATAAAGCATCGTGGAACAAAGCGCTGTTACAGATCACTTTATATAAACGGATCTGTTTTTTCTCTCCTAAATCTTAAACTAACAATGGGTAGGCATGTGCTTTTCACCGTTTACTTTAATAAAAGGTAGGTCTATGATGTACATTCATACCCCGAAATTCGAGTCCAGGTTTTTAACTTAACAGCCCTTCACTGACACGGAGGTAGGCTATTTAAAGAGCGCATGCTGGGTGGAGGAATTGGCCGACATTTCTATGTGTATAGCAACCTACAGCCTAATTTCGTCTGTGAAACAGGAAGGCCTACCTCTCATGTCTTGAATAGGAAGAAATAGGATCAAACACAAAGCCCTCTTGTTGTTAGTAAAGTCTAGTATAATTGAAGATGGTTTAAATGAATTACGCCTACTCGATTTTGCCTACTTTCAGCACCATGAGCTGTCCATTTTCAAGTCATTTCGCCGTGACTGCTGCTTCAAGTTTCAGCACCACAATGTAAGTTACTCGAATCTGGCTTATTGTGAGGTCAATAACTCTGATAAATGCAACATGGGCAACAAACATATTGTTTCGATTAAAATCAATTATAGTAGTGGCAAGCTATCAAAGTTGACCTCCGGTCCTCCTCATCTTCCACCTTTCCTACTCAAACTAAACAGTGCATAGGCTATAAGCTAGTCCGCACGCAAGATAATGCATTTTTTAGGACTAGACCATCGATATTTTCGAAATAATTATTTTACTCTCCCCCTGAACTGCCACTGTAGGTCTACACAGTACAGCATTGGTCGGGCAGCACACACATTTTGGAGGATCAGCAAGAGCTCAGGGTTGGAATATCCATTGCAGTGTGTAATGCAGCCTTGTTTTATTTACACCATCCCAGCAGCCATCTTAGAAATATAACTTTGCTCTGTGCTTCTCTGAGCATGCACTTCGTAGCCTATAGCCAATAGGCTATGGGATCATTTGATTGAGACCACTCTATAGGCGCGTGATATTGCGCGCCCAGAAGAGAATCAGAGATGATTGGGGGGGGGGGGGGGGGGGAACACACAGCTTGTTTTCTTATTAGACCTTTCAAAAGAAGTCGCCTATAGTTTATTACAGTGGCACCCACATGACATTGGTACCCACATCATTGCCTAGTGGTTTTTGGGGATGCTATGCCTCCCACACATGCTATTTAATTTGAATCAAAACTGCTTTAGCCGGATACAAAAAAAGGGTATCAGGAAATCACTCGACTACGTCAATCTTTCGTTAATGAAATACATTTCACCCCATGCGTGTAGTTTGGGATGAAAAGTATTTGTAATTGCAGCAGAAATTGCACGGATAGGTGCTAGTGCTTGTCATTGCAGGGACTGGCAGTTAAACCATACCGCTGGTACAGCAGCCTTGTGCAGTAGCTTGCCCTCTCTCATTTGGCAGATATCAGCCCAGGCTTCCCCAATGCAACACTGTAACCGGCAAATGTTCGAAGACAGCGACACGCTACAATGTAACAAACCCACAACATACAACATTGCGATACCATATTCCCGTTGTCTGGCAATGAGGATTAAATGGATATTATTATTATATTTCAACAATCACACGTAAGCCGTGTGGACTGCATGTAGCCCAACTGTAGCCAGCGGACCAGTTTATTCCCTTTTATTATGAAGTAGAATTTTAGGATAATCCAACATAAGACATTCAAGTGCACAGTCCCAACCCCGATTGATGCAATGAGTCAAAAGCAATTCGTGGGAACTAGAAGTAACCAGCCCGCACGTCAGTGATGCAGCCTCAATCAAATCCACCAAACCCACAATAACCTACAGAGTAGCCCATATGTCCTAGCCCATGTCAGCATAACCCATTAAAGACAACCAGTGCGTTCACATCATCCACGTTTAGACAAGCGACAGGGACTAACCTGTCTGTCCTTTGCCGAGGGTCTTTTCCAAACGATAAGGTCCCACATAGTTCATATAGTGTGCGCTGTTGTCTTTGCCAGAAGATGACATTTTGTGGGAATTTAGTAATACGTCTCACAGAATAATAAATACAATTCAAAATTCTCGTTTCAAATCAACGGAAACCGTATGTTATTCCACAGCGCATTCGGCTGCTGCTCTCTGGTTGGCCTCCTCTCTCTCGCCTCACGCAGATGGTCGGTGGGATTCTCTCTTCTCTGGGTCCCTTTCTAACCTATTTTGTTAGTTCACTCCCCTCTGTCTCTACCTCCTCTTTTCACTGCTGAAATGTGGCGTCTTTAAATCTGGATAACATGGTGTTCTTTTCGTCCGTGTTCGTATTGTGGAGAGGAAGCGAGACGCGGTGAACACAGCTTTGGCACAACCCGTTGACGGGGCAATCTAACCGGATAGTGTTTTAGTGCTGACTGACGCCAACGTCTGAGCTCTATGAATACGCATGCGCACAGCGCGCACAACGCAGGGGCTGGTTGGCCCGGCACGTCATCGGGCGAAAGCGGGGAATCAGCACGCTGCACAAAACGAATGCAATCACTTTTCACCCGGTTTAAACTCCTTCCATCGGGGTAACCCGGGCCAGATAAAGGAATCCCTTAATTTAATTCAGGTCTAAATGACAGAATAGTATTACGGGGGAATCAGCGCAGTAGCCTCCTGGTATTTGCCAAGCATATTTGTAAATATTCACAAAAGTGATTAACATTGACAAACCAACTATATAATAGAATAGTGACCAGCAAAGAGAATTGGTGACAAAATCTATCCTAAATCTTGTCTTGCCTTTACCCAATAAAACAAGTGGCTTTCTGATTAGGTGTATTAGCAACAGTCTGTAGCTACCCTAGCCTACCTCGCTGGCTCCCTGTCAGTCGCTCCTCCTCAGAGAGCCTACTTCATAGCTGCTTTAGTACTTTGATGTCAGTCTGAGCATCTCTACAGGTTGTGTCCCTATGTCCCAACCTCTCCTCCTCCTTCTCCCCCACTCCTCCTCCTAAATCACCAGTAACATCTTCCCCAGGTCTACCTTCTCACACCTTCACTGGCACTTCCTATCTTCCCTCGCTCATCAAATCAGATCAAATTTTGTTTGACAAATGTGCCGAATACAACAGCAGTAGACCTTACCGTGAAATGCTTACTTACAAGCCCTTAACCAACAATGCAGTTCAAGAAATAGAGTTAAGAAAATGTTTACTAAATTAACTAAAGTGAAAATATAATAAATAAGTAACACAAGAAAATGACATAACAGTAATGATGCTATACACAGGGGCTACCAGTACCTAGTCAATGAGCGGACGTACAGGTTACTCGAGGTAATTTGTAAAGTGACTATGCATAGATAATATCAGCAAGTAGCAGTAGTGTAAATACAGGGTGGGGTCAATGTAAATAGTCCAGGTGGTCATTTGAATAATTGTTCAGCAGTCTTATGACGTGGGGGTAGAAGTTGATAAGGAGCCTTTTGTCCTAGACTTGGCACTCCAGTACTGCTTGCCCTGCGGTAGCAGAGAGAACAGTCCATGACTTGGGTGACTGGAGTCTTTGACAATTTTTTGGGCCTCCCTCTGAGGTCCTGGATGTCCTGGATGTCAGAAAGCATGGCCCCAGTGATGTACTGGGCCGTATACACTACCCTCTGTAGTGCCTTAGAGTCAGACGCCGAGCAGTTGCCATACCAGGCGGTGATGCAACCGGTCAGGATGCTCTCGATGGTGCAGCTGTAAAAAATAATTGAGGACCTGGGGACCCACTTCAGCCCCGTCAATGTTAATGGGGGCCTGTTTGGCTCTCCGTTTCCTATAGTCCACAATCAGCTCCCTTGTCTTGCTCACGTTGAGGGAGAGGTTGGTGTCCTGGCACCACACTGCCAGGTCTCTGACATCCTCCCTATAGGCTGTCTCATCGGCTGTCTATAGGCTGTCAGCCCCGGTGTTGAGGATCAGCGTGGCAGATGTGTTATTGCCTGCCCTTACCACTTGGGGGAGGCCCGGATCCAGTCCAGGATCCAGTTGCATAGGGAGGTGTTTAGTCCCAGGGTCCTTAGCTTAGTGATGAGCTTTGTGGGCACTATGGTGTTAAACGCTGAGCTATAGCCAATAAACATCATTCTCACATAGGTGTTCCTTTTGTCCAGGTGGGAAAGGACAGTGTGGAGAGCGATTCAGATTTTGGTCATCTGAGGACCTGTATGCGAATTGGAGTGGGTCTAGGGCTTCCGGCATGATGTTGTTGATGTGAGCCAGGACCAGCCTTTCAAAGCACTTCATGACTACATGAGTGAGTGCTACGGGGCGGTAATCATTTCGGCAGGTTACCTTCACTTTCTTGGGCACAGGGACTATGGTGGTCTGTTTGAAGCATGCAGTTTCAGACTCGGTCAGGGAGAGGTTGAAAATGTCAGAGAAGACACTTCCCAGATGGTCTGCGCATGCTTTGAGTACACAACCTGGTAGTCCGTCTGTCCCCGCGTCTTTGTGAATGTTGACCTGTTTAAAGGTCTTGCTCACATCGGCTACGGAGAGCGTGATCACACAGTCATCTGGAACAGCTGGTGCTCTCATGCATGCTTCAGTGTTGCTTGCCTCGAAGCGAGCATAAAAGGCATTTAGCTCATCTAGAAGGCTCGCGTCACTGGGCAGCTCGCTGCTGGGTTTCCCTTTGGAGTCCATAATATTTTTCAAACCCTGCCACATCCAACGAGCGTCAGAGCCGGTGTAGTACGATTTAATCTAAGTCCTGTATTGACGCTTTGCCTGTTTGATTGTTTGTTTGAGGGCATAGCAGGATTTCTTATAAGCTCTTTGAAAGCGGCAGCTCTAGCCTTTCGCTCGGTGCGGATGTTGCCTGTGATCCATGGCTTCTGGTTGGGATATGTACAATATATACGGTCACTGTGGAGACAACGTCGTCGATGCACTTATTGATGAAGCCGGTGACTGAAGTTACTGTATATACTCCTCAATGCCATTGGATGAATCCCGAAACATATTCCAGTCTGTGCTAGCAAAACAGTCCTGTTGTGTAGCATCTGCGCCATCTGACCAATTCCGTATTGAACGAGTCACTGGTACTTCCAGCTTTAGTTTTTTTGCTTGTAAGCAGGAATCAGGAGGATAGAATTATGATCAGATTTGTCAAATGGAGGGCGAGTGAGAGCTTTGTATGCTTCTCGTTGTGTGGAGTAAAGTTGATCTAGAGCTTTTTCCTCTGGTTGCACATGTGACATGCTGGTAGAAAATAGGTAAAATGGATTTAAGTTTGCCTGCATTAAAGTCTCTGGCCACTAGGAGCATTACTTTTGGATGAGCATTTTTTTGTTTGCTTATAGCCTTATACAGCTCGTTGAGTGCGATCTTAGTTCCAGCATCGGTTTGTGGTGGTAAATAGATGGCTACGAATAATATAGATGAGAACTCTTGGTATTGCGGTCTACAGCTTATCATGAGGTATTCTACATCAGGCGAGCAATACCTCGAGACTTCTTTATATTAGTCATCGCGCACCAGCAGTTATTGCCAGTTATTAAATAGACACACACCCCCACCCCTCATCTCAGACGTAGCTGCTCTATCCTGCCCATACACGGAGAAGCCAGCCAGCACTATATTATCCGTGCCGTTGTTCAGCCACATCTCGGTGAAACATAAGATATTACAGTTTTAATGTTGGTAGGATAGTCTTAATCGTAGATCGTCCAGTTTGTTTTCCAATGATTACACGTTGGCTAACAATACGGAGGGTATTAGTGGTTTACCTACTCGGCGGTGAATTCTTACAAGGCATCCCACCATACCCCCCCTTTTCCTCTGTCTTTTGTGGGGGGAAAACGAACAAAATAGCACTGTAGGTTAGGAGCCCGTAAAACAGCAGCCATCACCTCCGGCGCTATTATAGGGTCTCTCTACCTCTGCATCAGGGCCTTCTCCATTTTTTCTTATGTCGCTGATGGGTTGAAATGTTTGGTGAAAACATTTTTTTAAAGAGATCCTATGGAAATAATGATGCCACCAAAAAATATCTATATCTATATATATATATAATACATGTTTTCACTAGATGTTTTTGTGTGTGTGTGTGCTCTCGTGTGTGCATGCATACACATGTTTGATGCATTTATGTGCGTAACACTGGGTCACTTGATTAAACCAGAGGTTGGTCCCTACTTTATGGTGTTGACTACCATCTCTCCTCACACACACACACACACACACACACACACACACACACACACACACACACACACACACACACACACACACACACACACACACACACACACACACACACACACACACACACACACACACACACACACACACACACACATCTATCTCATCACTCCTGAACAACAAAAGTACTGACCCAGCCAGGTCTGTGACAGATGGGGCTTCCCCCCTCTCCTCTCCTCTCTTCCCCCTCCCCCCATTATCCAAGTCCTCCCCCACCTCAGTTGCTAACAAAGGAAGGGGCCTCAGATGCACCCTCACAAGAGAGCTTTCACTCAAACCACTTCCTGTTAATTATTTGTGACCCCTCCCCCGACCCGTATCTATGAGAGGGATCCATCATGTGCTTTCTCTTAAATGTATGTTACGGCGCAATATGTCCTCACTGAGGACATGATCCCCCGTGTTATGATCCCTTATGGATGGATACATGATTTGACACAACACGGGTCCATGCCAACAGGATGGATAGGGGATATTCAGCCACGCTTGGAGGACAATGAAAATTGAAGGCAAAACCCCACCCTTTTCGGCATTACATACACTGTCCATATTAGGACATACAGCCATCATCAGGGAGCATCAATTATAATACACCTCGAATGGACTGAAAGCTTGAGGTAGAAGGCGACATCGTACTTTCACTGTGTCGGACAAGAACAAGCAACACTATAGCCATGGGGGTCATGTTTAGTATGAATCCCTTAATCCTGACTGGAAGGGTGATTCCACTCCACAGATTGTTTTGGCAATTCTCACATATAAACGTCATTGGGAGGAAGAACGTGCTTTTTACATTTGTATGACACATTTTGTTGTTGAAAATCATGATGAAATTGTTAATCTTAAGGCCTTTTCAGAACTGTAAGACCCTATGATCTGTGAACCATGCATGATATGGACAACATGTTGGTGTTATTATACTCCTTATAGTGTTTTCTCAAATATGGAGTATTTCTAGATTCTGAAAGACACATTTTCACATTCATTTATTCGATATTAAACGTATTAATTTCTCAAACAACTTTTATTTATTTAGCTTATTTGTAGAGATATTGTTTGTAACAATATAGTCTTCAAACGCGTCAGTGTGTGCTCTGATACTTTTAATGGTATGACCCATTTTATACATAGAAATGTACATTATAGGTCACTAACCAATCACAACCCTACTATAGGATTGCACATTCAGCATGTCACTAGCAGAGGGAGTTTCCCATTCACAATGTTTGTGGTGCTCATAAAATGTATCATTCCTTCAGAATCCACCGGAGAGCCCACTCTGTAAATGTTATGTATTTATATAGTATATATTTTTTTTACAAAGAATGTGTCTAAAAATGAACAAAATCAAAAAGAGTTGTTTTGAGATATTCCCCCCAAAAATTTGTTAAATAAATGAATGTGAAGATTTTTATTTCAGAATCAATACATACGCCATATTTTATTTAGAGCACACTATTACATTTACATTTACATTTAAGTCATTTAGCAGACGCTCTTATCCAGAGCGACTTACAAATTGGTGCATTCACCTTATGATATCCAGTGGAACAACCACTTTACAATAGTGACAACCACTTTACAACCAAGATAATTGGTGTAATATAATTACACCAAGATGTTGTCTGTAATCATGAACGGTTCACAGATCATAGGGTCCTACAGGCGGTATGTATATGTCTAAAAAGGGCAAAGAAATTGCCATTTTCTTAAAAATGTTTTTTGATACAAATGAAAAAAGCATTTATAACATCATTCCCCCCAATTAAGTTTCTACGTGAGAAACGCTAAAACAATCTGAGATACCAAAAATATTTTCCACTCCCGCTGGTGTGGAATCGCCCGGAATGCTCTGCCACTAGATATCTCCAAGGGAATGTTTGTATCCATAATCATATTGGAGTCCAGGTGTCTAATCTGTTAAATTGCTGGAATTACATTTGTAGACAACCCCTCTGAAATACACTGCACCAATAAAATGTATTGTAATATGCCTACAGGACACTCTTAAACATTTACAGAGTTATTTGTTTTGTCCCTACAGGAGAACCCTTTTTGGTTCCATGTAGAACTCTTGGGTGGGGGAAATGTTTCTACTGATTAACCTGGTTTCAGAGCCTTTAGTATTATTCTGTACGAAAATTTGAGACTCCTTTTCGTATGATATGTTATGTTTCGTATGGTATGGTATGTATTAATTTGTGGATGTCCATCACCCATTTCGTATGATATCTTACGAATTACAATTCCTATTATCTGTAACAAATTTGCAAAACATACAATATGTTACGAATTAGCAAAACATACTAAATGTTACGAAGTTGCAAAACATGTGATATGTTATGAATTCTAGCTAGGTGGCTAGGTGGCTAATATTAGCTAGGCTAGGGGTTAGGGTTAAGGGTTAGGGTTAAGGTTAAGTTTAGGAGTTAGGTTAAAGGGTCAAGGTTAGGGTTAGGAGAGGGGTTAGCTAAAAGGGTTAGGGTTATGGGAAGGGTTAGCGTAAAGGGTTAAGGTTAGAGTTAGGGGAAGGGTTAACTAACGTGCTAAGTAGTTGAAAGTAGCTAAAAAGTATTAAGTGCTGTAGTTGAAAAGTTGCTAATTAGCTCAAGTTGTCCGTGATGAGATTCAAACTCGCAACCTTCGGGTTGCGTAACATATCATACTAATTTGAGTGTCCCGGATTTTCTTTACCATGTTACGCCTAGTCTATGAGACCAGGCTTTACTGAACATTTTAGTGGTGAAAGGGTTACATTAACAAAAAATAGGACATTTTCAGAGGAGTTCCTTAGAGGACAATTGAATAACCAGTTATGGTTCTAGGTAGCACCTTCTTTTCTAAGAGTGTACATGTACTGTATGTAATTTATTGTGGATACTAAATTACACAGTACTGTTGGCTGTATATACATGTAGTCTATACAGAACCCACACTTGCTCTTTTGAAGGCTTAGGCCCTGAGGTTTTTGTCAAACAGATTGTGACAAATGATGTTGTACAAAGTGCTATGAAGTCCAAATAAAGGTGATGTATTGATTTTAGTAAAAAAAAAAGTTTTATCAGAGCATGGTCCAACCAGTGTGAGATCACAGGTGCTGAGGAACACTGTTAGCTGAGACTAATTGCTGTAGACAGCAAAGAGCATGCCTGTTTTTTCTCTAGCTGTCACACTCTAGCAAAACACACTGACCCCCTGCCTGACCTCTCTCTCTCTCTCTCTCTCTCTCTCTCTCTCTCTCTCTCTCTCTCTCTCTCTCTCTCTCTCTCTCTCTCTCTCTCTCTCTCTCTCTCTCTCTCTCTCTCTCTCTCTCTCTCTCTCTCTCTCTCTCTCTCTCTCTCTCTCTCTCTCTCTCTCTCTCTCTCTCTCTCTCTCTCTCACACATCTCTCCACACATTAATCTCTCCTTTCCTCTCCCACCACCCCTTCTACCCTCCCCTCCCCTCTCACTTTCTCCCTACATCTTTCTTCCTCCGCTCCCCACCACCTCTCCATCTCTCTACATCTCTCCCTCGACCTCTCCCCTCCAGCCCTTCATCTCTCTCTCTCTCCATCTCTTAATCTCTCGACATCCCTCCATCTTTCGACCTCTCCCCTCCATCCTTCCATCTCTCTCTCTCCATCCCTTCACCGCTCTACATCCCTCCATCCCATGACCTCTCCCATGCATCTCTGTCTCTCCATCCCTTCGTCTCTGTCCCTCGATCCCTTCCTCCCATTCTCTCCCTCACTCCTTCACGCTCTCTCTCCATTTCTCTCCCTCGATCAATTCCTCCGCTCCCCTCCCCTCCATCTCTTCCTCCGCTCCCTACCCTCCATCTCTTTCCTTCCACCCCACGTCACCCACACTTAGTGATTAGTGTGTGAACAAGCCATTAGCACCAGAGGCAATTCAGTGAGTCTTCCAGCCATCACGTCAGAGCCAAACTCCCACAGGCTACAGCACCCGCAGACATCTTTTAGTCATTTCTACAGTCTTAGAGAAAAGGGTTCCAAAAGGGTTCTTCAGTTACCCCCCTAGGATGACCCTTTTTGGTTCCAGGTAGAACCCTTTTTGATTCCAGGTAGAACCCTTTTAGATTCCATGTAGAACCCTCTGTGGTAAGGTTCTACATGAACCCAAAATAATTATACCTGGAACCAAAAGGGTTCTATCTGGAACCAAAAAGGGTTATTCAAAAATATCTTCTATGGGGACTGCTGAAGAACCCCTTTAGGTTCTAGATAGCATCTTTTTTTTCTCGAAGAGTGTATACATGAGCAGCAACAGACTTTTTTACTGAGCAAGAGCTAAGGAATTATCAACTGAAGTCAAAAATATAATTTTGCTTTAAAAACCACTGTGACTGCCTACGACTGAATGACTGATAGTTCCATGTTTACTCTAGAAAGTTCTGTGGCCATTCCCTCTGTAAATAAAATGTGAGCAAAAACGTATCTTGTGACTGATCAGAGCAGAGACATGAACACATGAATGACAGTTTAGAGGCACAGTATGCACATACAGTATTAGACACAGCAAAAACATCAGTTCCAGTCTCTGACATTTAGAGGCATCTAGTGCTAGTGGAGGCTTAGCCTGCAGTCTATTTCTGCATTAGTCAGCTCTATTGTGGCTGTCAGGCCAACACAAGCTCCAGTGACATATTTCAAGCCAGAACTATAGGCCTAATGGAGAAAATATCTCCCCACAGTTTTACACGACAAATAACAAAACACAGTACAACACAGCACATTACAACAACACAGCACATCACAGAACAGCACAGCACAGCACAACACAACACAGGACTGCACAACAGAACAAATCACAGCACAGCACTGTACCACACAACAAAGCACGACATAGCACAGCAAAATTCAAAACAACACAACACAACACAACTCAACACAAATAAAGACAGGGGTTAAGTGAACCGGGCTCCCCCAATGAGAGAATTTCCCCACCAGAACACCTGCTAACATTGCGGTTATTAGGACAAGGACAGAACATGGTATCAGCACTCACCTCTCTGATAGGAACACCACAGTACCACTTCTTTGGCTGACTTATTTATTTTTATCTGGACCCATATTCATAAAGCATCTCAGTGCTGATCCAGGATCAGGTCGCTCCTGTTCATTTCATCTCATTCATTATGATCTAAAAAGCTAAACTGATCCTACATCAGCACTCCTACTCCGTGATGCTTTATGATTATGAATAAGGGCCCGTGTCAGTTTGCACTGTTCGGTAAAACACAGACATACTGCGTCTTTACCCACTTTAACCAACATTGTCCACTCAGCAACAGTCGTCACTGGTTTCCTGGGAGTCCTGGGAAACATCGAAACGTTGAAACAAACACACGCACATAATCCAACCGTGTTATAATATTATTGTCACAATGCTGTTTATGCGTCCCATGTGTCCATCCCGATGAGGAACCAGCCTATTAAGTTAATTAAATAATGGAAAACCCTCTCTGCTCTTAAAATTTCCCCCAGCCTCTCCTGTTAAACTGTACACAAGACTGTTGAGCTGTCTCTATCTCTCTCTTTCTCCCTCTATCTCTTCCTCTCGTTGACGGACTGTCTTTCTCTCGTGATGCTCTTTCTATTTCTGTCTGTCTCTCTCCTTTCATCTCCTTCAACTCGTTTCCCTGAGGCAGGCTGTTACATATCATCACTTACCAGACTAAAAAAGGGACAACGTGATTTTCAGAGTTACCTAAGTCGGTTGGGTTAACTCAAAGCACTCAAAGACCCTTAGTCAATCAAACATACATTTTCAAGACAAGGTAGACCAACATTCTACTGTACTGCGGCAGGTAGCCTAGTGGTTAGAGCGTTGGACTAGTAACTGAAAGGTTGCAAGATCAAATCCCTGAGCTGACAAGGTAGAAATCTGTCGTTCTGCCCCTGAACAAGGCACTGTTCCTAGGCTGTCATTCAAAGTAAGAATGTGTTCTTAACTGACTTGCCTAGTTAAATAAAGTGCAAGGAATCGTGTTTGAATTGATATCAAGTCGGGTTTCTCTTTGCTCTCTGACACAGTAAGTATTGGTTTATTGTTTTGTCTTAACCTGAAAAGGGCCAGCTCAAGAAAATCTGTTATTGACAGTAAACGGTGAAGACACATCTGTTATATGGTGATGACAAAACACATTCACCAAACCACTCATTTGAATCACAGACAGACCTTGAAAGGGCATCATGATAGCAGCATGTGCTAAGCAGTGCAAATCAGGTATTCATTCCTTCAGTGGCGCTGCTGGTCCAATAGTTGTTTACATCGGCTTACT
>NC_092118.1:9745727-9754959 GCF_045679555.1 Salvelinus alpinus
AGAACAAGTATTTGATACACTGCCGATTTTGCAGGTTTTCCTACTTACAAAGCATGTAGAGGTCTGTAATTTTTATCATAGGTACACTTCAACTATGAGAGACGGAATCTAAAACAAAAATCCAGAAAATCACATTGTATGATTTTTAAGTAATTAATTTGCATTTTATTGCATGACATAAGTATTTGATACATCAGAAAAGCAGAACTTAATATTTGGTACAGAAACCTTTGTTTGCAATTACAGAGATCATACGTTTCCTGTAGTTCTTGACTAGGTTTGCACACACTGCAGCAGGGATTTTGGCCCACTCCTCCCTACAGATCTTCTCCAGATCCTTCAGGTTTCGGGGCTGTCGCTGGGCAATACGGACTTTCAGCTCCCTCCAAAGATTTTCTATTGGGTTCAGGTCTGGAGACTGGCTAGGCCACTCCAGGACCTTGAGATGCTTCTTACGGAGCCACTCATTAGTTGCCATGGCTGTGTGTTTCGTGTCGTTGTCATGCTGGAAGACCCAGCCACGACCCATCTTCAATGCTCTTACTGAGGGAAGGAGGTTGTTGGCCAAGATCTCGCGATACATGGCCCCATCCATCCTCCCCTCAATACGGTGCAGTCGTCCTGTCCCCTTTGCAGAAAAGCATCCCCAAAGAATGATGTTTCCACCTCCATGCTTCACGGTTGGGATGGTGTTCTTGGGGTTGTACTCATACTTCTTCTTCCTCCAAACACGGCGAGTGGAGTTAGACCAAAAAGCTCTATTTTTGTCTCATCAGACCACATGACCTTCTCCCATTCCTCCTCTGGATCATCCAGATGGTCATTGGCAAACTTCAGACAGGCCTGGACATGCACTGGCTTAAGCAGGGGGACCTTGCGTGCGCTGCAGGATTTTAATCCATGACGGCGTAGTGTGTTACTAATGGTTTTCTTTGAGACTGTGGTCCCAGCTCTCTTCAGGTCATTGACCAGGTCCTGCCGTGTAGTTCTGGGCTGATCCCTCACCTTCCTCATGATCATTGATGCCCCACGAGGTGAAATCTTGCATGGAGCCCCAGACCGAGGGTGATTGACCGTCATCTTGAACTTCTTCCATTTTCTAATAATTGCGCCAACAGTTGTTTCCTTCTCACCAAGCTGCTTGCCTATTGTCCTGTAGCCCATCCCAGCCTTGTGCAGGTCTACAATTTTATCCCTGATGTCCTTACACAGCTCTCTGGTCTTGGCCTTTGTGGAGAGGTTGGAATCTGTTTGATTGAGTGTGTGGACAGGTGTCTTTTATACAGGTAACGAGTTCAAACAGGTGCAGTTAATACAGGTAATGAGTGGAGAACAGGAGGGCTTCTTAAAGAAAAACTAACAGGTCTGTGAGAGCCGGAATTCTTACTGGTTGGTAGGTGATCAAATACTTATGTCATGCAATAAAATGCAAATTAATTATTTTAAAATCATACAATGTGATTTTATGGATTTTTGTTTTAGATTCCGTCTCTCACAGTTGAAGTGTACCTATGATAAAAATTACAGACCTCTACATGCTTTGTAAGTAGGAAAACCTGCAAAATCGGCAGTGTATCAAATACTTGTTCTCCCCACTGTATGACTTTCCAGTTCAGGGTGTGTGCTAGAGGCGGGAATGTGTGGGTGTGTGTGTGTGTGCGTGTACGTGTGTGCGTATGCAGGCATTCCTGTAAGTGTGCTGTAAAAGTGAGCCAACGTTTTATATTCTATAGCTAATCTCATGCTGTTCTACACATTTTGCCATGAAGCTCACTCTCCACCTCAGAACCAATTTTACCAGTGGAGGCTCCTCAGAGGAGGAAGGGGGGGACCATCCTACTCAGAAAAAAATCATAAATAATAGAACATAAGAAAGTTACCCTTTATACACTGAACACGAATATAAATGCAACATGCAACAATTTCAAAGATTTTACTGAGTTACAGTTCATATAAGGAAATTGAAATAAATGTATTAGGCCTTAATCTATGGATTTCAAATGACTGGGAATACAAAGGGGTGTGGATCAGAAAACCAGTCAGTATCTGGTGTGACCACCATTTCAGGATCTCGTCACGGCATCTCTGTGCATTAATTCCATCGATAAAATGCAATTGTTTTCGTTGTCTGTAGCTTATGCCTGCCCATACCATAACCCCACCGCCACCATAGGGCACTCTGTTCACAAAGTCGACATCAGCAAACCACTCGCCCTCACAACGCCATACACGCTGTCTGTCATCTGCCCGGTACAGATGAAACCCAGATTCATTCGTGAAGACCACACTTTTCCAGTGTGCCAGTGGCCATCAAAGGTGAGCATTTGCCCACTGAAGTAAGTTACAACGCCGAAGATCAGTCAGGTCAAGACCCTGGTGAGGACGACGAGCACGCAGATGAGCTTCCCTGAGACGGTTTCTGACAGTTTGTGCAAAAATTCTCAGGTTGTGCAAACCACAGTTTCATCAGCTGTCCGGGTGGCTGGTCTCAGACGATCCCGCAGGTGAAGAAGTCGGATGTGGAGGTCCTGGGCTTATGGTAGTGAAATGAACATTACATTCTCTGGCAACAGCTCTGGTGTACATTCCTGCAGTCAACATGCAAATTGCACACTCCCTCAAAATTTGAGACATCTGTACTTAATATTTTCACTTCACCAAATACCTGATTAACCCATGTGTGGTGTTCAAATAAATGTTCAAATAAATAGCTTTGCATGTGTGGCTCGTTACCAGAATCAATCAGTATGGCAAAAATTATCTCTGCTCAGAGGACCTTAGAAATAATTTTTGCAGAGAGAGAAGCTAGTGTGGAGGGAGCGTCTTCCACTTTTTTTTCCCAATATGAGGATCATGTCAAATCAAATCAAAAGTTATTTGTCACATGCGTTGAATATAACAGGTGTAGACCTTACAGTGAAATGCTTACAAGCCCTTAACCAACAATGCTTTAGGTTTAGTTTTAGTTGAAAAAAAGTGTAAAGTAAAAAATTTAAAATAAGAGTAACAAATAATTAAACAGTAGCAGTAACAAAACTGAGGGGCCCCCCGTGTTGAGGATCAGCGTGGCGGACATGTTGTTACCTACCCTTACAGGATCCCTTCCAGGATCCAGTTACAGAGGGGAGGTGTTTAGTCCCAGGGTCCTTAGCTTAGTGATGAGCGTTGAGGGCACTATGTTTTTGAATGCTGAGCTGTAGGCAATGAATAGCATTCTCACATAGGTGTTACTTTTGTCCAGGTGGGAAAGGGTAGTGTTGAGTGCAATAGAGATTGCGTCATCTGTGGATCTGTTGGGGCTAGATGCAAATTGGACTGAGTCTAGGGTTTCTGGGATACTGGTGTTGATGTGAGCCATGACCAGCCTTTCAAAGCACTTCATGGCTACAGACGTGAGTGCTACGTGTCGGTAGTCATTTAGGCAGATTATCTTAGTGTTCTTGGGCACAGGGACTGTGGTGGTCTGCTTGAAACATGTTGGTATTACAGACTCAGTCAGGGACAGGTTGAAAATGTAAGGGAAGACACTTGCCAGTTGGTCAGCGCATGCTCGGATTACACGTCCTCGTAATCCGTCTGGCTCTGTGGCCTAGTGAATGTTGACATGTTTAATGGTCTTACTCACATCGGCTACGAAGAGCGTGATCATACAGTCGTCCGGAACAGCTGAAGCTCTCATGCATGCTTCAGTGTTACTTTCCTCCGAAATGAGCATAGAAGTAATTTAGTGCATCTGGTAGGCTTGTGTCAATGGGCAGCTCTTGGCTGTGCTTCCCTTTGTAGTCTGTAATAGTTTGCAAGCCCTGCCACATCCAACAAGTTTCAGAGCCGGTGTAGTACGATTCAATCTTAGTCCTGTTTTGACACTTTGCCTGTTTGATGGTTCGTCGGAGGGCATAGCGGGATTTCTTATAAGCTTCCGGGTTAGAGTCCCCCTCCTTGAAAGAGGCAGCTCTACCCTTTAGCTCAGTGCGGTAACCAAGGTATTTATTGAAACACAGGGGGAAGATTGAGTGCAGGCCAGGGGAAGCTCGGGCGGCATGCCGGAAACCAGATGTGGAGGCTGAGGCTAGAGCGAGAGATGTTGGGACAGGGTAAGCAGGTCCGGAGGGGAATCCAAGGGAGCGTAGAGTGGGGAATCCAGGACACAGTAGCAGGACTGACGAGAAGTTGGACTGGAGACAGGGACCAGAGTCAGAGCGGGCAGAACTGTAGCGGAGAGGAAAACAGCATCAGGTAAGGGGAAACAGGCACAACGGGACAACAGGAACAAATGGCTAGAAACATGAACTGACTAAGCAGAGATTACGACTCGGCAGCGTGGAAGAGGCAGGACTGAGTATATGTAGAGGTCTTGATTATGGAACAGGTTGCAGCTGGTGAGGATCTGCTCTGACTCCAGCACACCTGTCTCAGCCCACACAATTACACACACACAGAGAGCGAGGGAGAGGGAGAGGGAGAGAGCACTGGGGGAGTGGCGGCAGGTCAATGAGACACAGGATGAGCACTAGAGGGTGTAGCAGGAGCAGATGTCGCAGTGGGGACAACTTCATCGCTGCACTTATTGATGAAGCCAGTGACTGATGTGGTGTAGTCCTCAATGCCATCGGAAGAATCCCGGAACATATTTCAGTCTGTGCTCGAAAAACAGTCCTGTAGCTTAGCATCTGCTTCATCTGGCCACTTTCTTTTTGACCGAGTCACTGGTGCTTCCTGCTTTAGTTTTTGCTTGTAAGCAGGAATCAGGAGGATAGAATTATGGTCAGATTTTCCAAATGGAGGGCGAGGGACAGCTTTGTACGCGTCGCTGTATCTGGAGTAAAGGTGGTCTAGAGTTTTTTTCCATCTGGTTGCACATTTAACATGCTGGTAGAAATTAGGTAACATTGATTTAAGTTTCCATGCATTAAAGTCCCCGACCAATAGGAGCGTCTTCTCTGGGTGAGCATTTTCCTGTTTTCTTATGGCCGTATTCAGCTCATTGAGTGCGGTCTTAGTGCCAGCATCAGTTTGTGGTGGTATATAGACAGCTAGGAAAAATACAGATGAAAACTCTCGCGGTAAATAGTGTGGTCTACAGCTTGTCATGAGATACTCTACCTCAGGCGAGCAAAACCTTGAGACTTCCTTAGATTTCGTGCACCAGCTGTTGTTTACAAATATGCATTGACCGCCACCCCTTGTCTTACCAGAGGCTGCTGTTCTTTCCTGCAGAAAAATCTTAAAACCCACCAACTGTATGTTATTCATGTCGTCGTTCAGCCACGATTCGATGAAACATAAGATATTACAGTTTTTAATGTCCAGTTGGTAGAATATCTTCTTTGGGGTAGGGGGCAGTATTCGGAAGTTTGGATGAATGAGGTGCCCAAAGTAAACTGCCTGTTACTCAGGCCCAGAAGCTAGGATATGCATATTATTGGTAGTATTGGATAGAACACTCTAAAGTTTCCAAAACTGTTAAAATAATGTCTGTGAGCATAACAGAACTGATATAGCAGGTGAAAACCCGAGGAGAATACATCCGGAATTCTTTTGGGGGGAGGTGACACCATTTAAAATGCCTGTCTATGGGGAAATCAATGGAATACCTCCCAGATTGCAGTTCCTAAGGCTTCCAGTAGAGTCTTTAGAAAGAGTTTCAGGTTTGTTTTTTGAAAATGAGCTAGAATTTGTAGTTTTCTAAGTGGCTCCCATTTTGGCTGTAGTGTTGTGGCGCGCGTACTATTCTCCGTCTTAAATTTGATCGTTTATTTACATATTAGGGTACGTGAGGATTGATTAGAAACGTTGTTTGACTTGTTTGAACAAAGTTTATTGGTAACCTTTGGGATTCATTTGTATGCATTTTGAACGAGGGAAACCGGTTGATTATTGAGTCAAGCGCGCCAACTAAACTGACTTTTTTGGGATATAAAGGACTTTTTTTGAACAAAACGTAAATTTCTGATGTAGCTGGGACCCTTTGGATTGCAAACAGAGGAAGATCTTCAAAGGTAAGTGATTTATTTTATCGCTATTTCTGACTTTCGTGACGCCTCTGCTTGCTTGGAATTTTTTTTTAATGCTTTTGTATGCGGGGTGCTGTCCTCAGATAATCACGTTATACTTTCGCCGTAAAGCCTTTTTGAAATCCGACAAAGCGGCTGGATTAACAAGAAGTTAAGCTTTTAACTGATGTACTCACTTGTATTTTCATGAATGTTTAATATAATAATATTTTTGTGTTTTGAATTTCGCGCTCTGCTAGCGTCCCACCTACCCCAAAGAGGTTAATTAAAAGTGATCGTAGTTTGTCTATTATATTATCGATTGAATGTACGTTAGCCTTTTAGGCCCATTGGTTCAAGGTAGATTAACCTCTCGGCGATGGATCCTTACAAGGCATCCGGACCTTCGTCCTCAATACATCTGTATTTTTCTCCTGCGAATGACAGGGATGAGGGCCTTGTCAGGCGTCTGAAGTAAATCCTTCCCGTCCGACTCGTTGAAGAAAAAGTATTCCTCCAGTACGGGGTGATTAATCACTGTCCTGATATCCAGAAGCTCTTTTTGATCATAAGACATGGTGGCAGAAACATTATGCACAAAATAAATGAATACATTTGTCCTTCCAATTTGTTCAGTTCAATGCAATAAACATCAATAGTGATGAAAACCTTGTTTCATTTATATTTGTTCAAGATAAACATGATTTATTCACATTTTATTAAAAAAACATAATAGCGATTTTATTGATAAATGTGATCTAGCAGAGGTAAATGGCAAATATTAACCATGTATGCGGTCTATATTGCTTGTAATTGATATAAGTCAACATCTAAGTATTAAGTATTTTTACGTAAATTGTTATGGCTGTAATGTTTTAAAAACCCAATAATGTCATGGGTGAATAACAGAACATGATCACCACACAAGGGTTAAAACACAATGTTTTGCAATGAAGGTCTACAGTAGTCTCAATGGCAATTTTCCTTCTTACTCTTGATGTAAGGCCTCCAATCCAATAGTATGGAGGCTCGTGGTTCTCACTCCCTTCCATAGACTTACACAGTAATTATCCAGTCAACCTATCAGATATGTTACAGTATGAATTAACATATTTTCTATCTAATCAAAGGATCAGAGAATGAACCTAGTACTACGCATGGGTGATTTAGAAGAGTGGTAAAGTAAAATGGGACAAACACAGTTTTTCATGATGGTTGCTGGCTACGCTTTGCTACCATCAAAAACTAGGAAAGATTGCCAATTATTTCATTTTTTTAAGGACCCAAAAAACAGAGGCAGTGGGAGAATCTGTTTAATACCACACAATACATGCCACCAGTGGTCTCTTCACAATCCCCAAGTCCAGAACAGACTATGGGACTTGCACAGTACTACATAAAGCAATGACTACATGGAACTCTATTCCGCATCAGGTAACTGATGCAAGTAGAATCAGATTTTTTTTAAACAGACACAATTGCACTTTATGGAACAGCGGGGACTGTGAAGAGACACACACACACAGGTACAGACACATGCATTCGCACACACACACTAGCACACGCACTATACACACAAGTACATTGTTGTATGCTGGTGTTATACATTTTGTATTGTAGATATGAAGTGGTGTAATAATGTCATATGATGTAGTGTGTTATTTTTTGTTTTATGGATGATGTAAATGCCTTAATGGGTTTGGACCCCCAGGAAGAGTAAGCAGGGGATGGGGATCACTAATATCCCCAATATATAATGGGGATCACTAATAAATACAATTACAAATACAAACCGTGGCAGTAGAACCTATTCAAGTAAGGTTTGAATAAGTTCTCCTACTGTTTCCTTGCCACGATACCTCATAGTATCGCCATACTGGTATTGTGACAACCCTAGTTCAAACACACCGACACAGTTATGAAGAGGGCAACACAACGCCTCTTCCCCCTCAGCGCGCTGTAAAGATTTGGCATGTGCCATCAGATTCTCAAAAAGTTCGACAGCTGCACCATTGAGAGCATCTTGACAGGCTGCATCACTGCTTGGTATGGCAACTGCTTGGCGCTACAGAGGGTGCTGCGTACAGCCCAGTACACCACTTGTGCCAAGCTCTCTGCCACCCAGGGCCTCTGTTTTGTTTGACTTTTATTCATTCAGGGGAACCCATAGAGCATAGCCGTGGGAAGTAGAGGTGCTGAAGCACACCCCCCAAAAAAATCGGAATAAAAAGAAAATATATAGATATTACTAGTATTAGCGGACCGATATTCTTTTTTTCAACCGCTCTACTTTGGTTGTTGCCCTGTCCCCTTCTCTGCAATTGTCATTCTAATGGCATCCAGAAAGAACAAAACCCTGTTCTCAAACATTTACAGTACATGAAAAGGTGCAAAGTTACAAACAAAGACACACAACATCCACATCAAGTTAAATATTTTTTTTAAATCAAATAACATGGAAAACGGACACTTTTTGTGCAGTATATCATGACTCGGGATGAGACCCAGATGCAGACACATGAGGCAAATGGTTAAAGTCTTAGAAATGTATTGAACATACAGGGGCAGGCAAATGGCAGGTAGAGGACAGGCAGGGGTTCGTAATCCTGGTAATAGTTGGCAGGCGTAGGCGGCAGGCAGGCTCAGGACAGGCAAAACAAGTCGTAACCGGGGAGAACGCTTGCACGACTTGACGGGACAAGACCACCTGGCAACAGACAAACAGAAAACGCAGGTATAAATACACGGGATAATGGGGGAAAGATTGGAGACACCTGTTGGGGGGTGGAGACAAGCACAAGACAGGTGAAACAGATCCGGGTGTGACAGTATTAATTTACCATCCTTACAAACCACTTAATGTAAATGTACATGACTGTATTTTGGCTGGTCATCTAGGTTTGAATCTGTATCACCATGAAGACTAACAATGCACAATACAGTAATTGAGTACATTGATGTGGCTCAGTTGGTAGAATATGACGTTTGCGATGCTAGGGCTGTGGGTTAGATTCCCACGGGGGACTAGTACGGAAAATGTATGCACTCACTACTGTAAGTTACCTCTGGATAAGATCATCTACTAAAATGGAATAGACCATTTCAGTTTTCACAAGTTGCATTTGTAAAGTATAGTATGTAGCAAGTGTTTTTATTTTCCACAAGTATTATCAGATGAACTGTTTTGTACAGATAATGATCAGACTCAAGTCCATTTAGTAAAAAAAAAATCACAAAAG
>NC_092118.1:10055059-10145059 GCF_045679555.1 Salvelinus alpinus
GGTTTCAGAGAGTGCATGTGTGTACAGAAAGAGAGCTTTTGAATTGTGTCTCACTTTGCAACCTGTTACCTCTCTCAGCAATGACAGCCCTCGTTCCCTCTACCTGATTCGCACAAGCAAAGCATATGGGCCATGCCAAGTGATCACCATGTGCCATCTGGGGTGTTTTCAGGTAAAACCACCCAGGCTTCGTAATAAAGAAGGTAGAATACTGTGCTGTTCTATAATGTTCTCCCACGTCATTCAATCTGATCGAGTTGGAAGCATTTTTTCCTCACCCCCAACCTCCCCATTGATTCCCCTGAACGGGCCTATGAGGCATTGGATCTGTGCATTTGGTAGAAAAGGGATCGGATTTAGTTCAATAACAGAGTCTGTACAGATATCTTATACGTGTTCCAATGGAAACCCCTCCTCCCCCCTCCTCCCTCTCTGCGGATGACTTCGTCAACCATTTTGAAAAGAAGGTCGACGACATCCGATCCTCGTTTGCTAAGTCAAACGACACCGCTGGTTCTGCTCACACTGCCCTACCCTGTGCTTTGACCTCTTTCTCCCCTCTCTCTCCAGATGAAATCTCGCGTCTTGTGACGGCCGGCCGCCCAACAACCTGCCCGCTTGACCCTATCCCCTCCTCTCTTCTCCAGACCATTTCCGGAGACCTTCTCCCTTACCTCACCTCGCTCATCAACTCATCCTTGACCGCTGGCTACGTCCCTTCCGTCTTCAAGAGAGCGAGAGTTGCACCCCTTCTGAAAAAACCTACACTCGATCCCTCCGATGTCAATAACTACAGACCAGTATCCCTTCTTTCTTTTCTCTCCAAAACTCTTGAACGTGCCGTCCTTGGCCAGCTCTCCTGCTATCTCTCTCAGAATGACCTTCTTGATCCAAATCAGTCAGGTTTCAAGACTAGTCATTCAACTGAGACTGCTCTTCTCTGTGTCACGGAGGCGTTCCGCACTGCTAAAGCTAACTCTCTCTCCTCTGCTCTCATCCTTCTAGACCTATCGGCTGCCTTTGATACTGTGAACCATCAGATCCTCCTCTCCACCCTCTCCGAGCTGGGCATCTCCGGCAAGGTCCACGCTTGGATTGCGTCCTACCTGACAGGTCGCTCCTACCAGGTGGCGTGGCGAGAATCTGTCTCCGCACCACGTGCTCTCACCACTGGTGTCCCCCAGGGTTCTGTTCTAGGCCCTCTCCTATTCTCGCTATACACCAAGTCACTTGGCTCTGTCATATCCTCACATGGTCTCTCCTATCATTGCTATGCAGACGACACACAATTAATCTTCTCCTTTCCCCCCTCTGATAACCAGGTGGTGAATCGCATCTCTGCATGTCTGGCAGACATATCAGTGTGGATGACGGATCACCACCTCAAGCTGAACCTCGGCAAGACGGAGCTGCTCTTCCTCCCGGGGAAGGACTGCCCGTTCCATGATCTCGCCATCACGGTTGACAACTCCATTGTGTCCTCCTCCCAGAGTGCTAAGAACCTTGGCGTGATCCTGGACAACACCCTGTCGTTCTCAACTCACATCAAGGCGGTGACCCGTTCCTGTAGGTTCATGCTCTACAACATTCGCAGAGTACGACCCTGCCTCACGCAGGAAGCGGCGCAGGTCCTAATCCAGGCACTTGTCATCTCCCGTCTGGATTACTGCAACTCGCTGTTGGCTGGGCTCCCTGCCTGTGCCATTAAACCCCTACAACTCATCCAGAACGCCGCAGCCCGTCTGGTGTTCAACTTTCCCAAGTTCTCTCACGTCACCCCGCTCCTCCGCTCTCTCCACTGGCTTCCAGTTGAAGCTCGCATCCGCTACAAGACCATGGTGCTTGCCTACGGAGCTGTGAGGGGAACGGCACCTCCGTACCTTCAGGCTCTGATCAGGCCCTACACCCAAACAAGGGCACTGCGTTCATCCACCTCTGGCCTGCTCGCCTCCCTACCTCTGAGGAAGTACAGTTCCCGCTCAGCCCAGTCAAAACTGTTCGCTGCTCTGGCACCCCAATGGTGGAACAAACTCCCTCACGACGCCAGGTCAGCGGAGTCAATCACCACCTTCCGGAGACACCTGAAACCCCACCTCTTTAAGGAATACCTAGGATAGGATAAAGTAATCCTTCTAACCCCCCCCCCCCCCCCCTTAAAAGAGTTAGATGCACTATTGTAAAGTGGTTGTTCCACTGGATATCATAAGGTGAATGCACCAATTTGTAAGTCGCTCTGGATAAGAGCGTCTGCTAAATGACTTAAATGTAAATGTAAATGTAAAAGCCTCTTTATACTGTCAGTTTAAAGTGTGAGCCTGGGGTTTGACTGCTGTGACCACATAGGACAAGCCTGGGGTCACATATCTGTACAGACCCAGGGATTTGGTGGATGAAGGGGGTCAGGTGGTGTACACTGGCAGGGTGTCAGCACTAATAACATTGCCTCGCTCCCATTACTGTTGACAGATGCAACTTGGGGTTAAGCACTGACTTAGACTTATCGATACATAGAAACATACAGCTGCTCTATTTTATAATCCTTCGTCATTTCTCTCATGAAGTGCACAGCAATGGATTTGCTGTGCATTTCTGGAGTTATTACGTTTCCAATGTGTTCTCAGTATTTCCCCCCCCCCCCCCCCCCCCCCCCCCCCCCCCCCCCGAATTCAACAGTCATCAAAGACAATACAAAGATAGATTCTGAGACCCCTCGGAACTCATTAGGACTTCTGAACTTCCAGAAGTGGATCATGTTTAAAACATTCAGTATCTCTACAGCGACCAAAGAAATAGACCCTATTCATCTTATAATTCCTCTATCAAAATAAATGTTTTATATGAGTCTTGAGAGAGGTCAGAATTATACGGCTATAAACGTTATTCATGTGATATTAAATGGTCTTTTAAGGCTTGACTGTATTAAAATGTGTCATTACATACCATGCAACTTTCAAGAGGAATCTATGGGCAGTATATTTGATGAGGCTGGCAACAGAACATGACAAGAGATAAATGAGAGAGTCGTAGCAGAGGTTCACACTATCCTTCATCTTTGATCTTTCATTTCTTCATGCCTTGTAATGTGAATTATTTTCCTTGGTTTGTTATCCATTGACAGTGCCTTCAGAAAGTATTAATACTTGATTTATTCCACATTTTGTTGTGTTACAGCCTGCTTACAAAATTGATTAACGTTTTATTGCAGTGGGCTAAATCAGGGTCACACAGAGTGATTCTTGGTAGTCTTGAACAAATCTACTTTGAAACAAAAGTATACACCTCAAACACATGGCTATGGGCTTAAAAAAAGAAGACCCCTGTACCATGTCAGATATAGAATTGCAATGTATTCAATTTTGAGTTTGCATCCCAATATTACACTTTATATACAGTACCAGTCAAACGTTTGGACACACCTACTCATTCAAGGCTTTTTTTTTTTTTTTTTTACTATTTTCTGCATTTTAGAATAATAGTGAAGACATCAAAACTATGAAATAACACGTATGGAATCATGTAGTAACCAAAAAAAGTGTATTCTATATTTTAGATTCTTCAAAGTAGCCACCCTTTGCCTTGATGACAGCTTTACACACTCTTGGCAGAGAGTCACTTCCCCAGTCCTTAACGATTACAAGCATACCCAAAACATAATGCAGCCACCACTATGCCTGAAAATATGATACTTTTTATTCAGGACAAAAATATATTGATTTGCCACATTTCGTGACTGCCTTGTTGCAAACAGGATGCATGTTTTGGAATATTTTTATTCTGTACAGGCTTCCTTGTTTTCACTGTCAATTAGGTTAGTATTGTGGAGTAACTAGTGTTGTTGAGCAACCTCAGTTCTCCTATCACAGCCATTAAACTATGTAACTGTTTAAAAGTCACCATTGGCCTCATGGTGAAATCCGTGAGCCATTTCTTTCCTCTTCGGCAACTGAGTTAGGAAGGACACCTGTATCTTTATAGTGACTGGGTGTATTTATACACCATCCAAATTGTAATTAGTAACTTCATCATGCTCAAAAGGATTTTCAATGTCTGCTTTTTTATTTTTACCCATCTACCAATAGTTACCCATCTTTGTGAGGCTTTGGAAAACCTCCCTGGTCTTTGTGGTTTGTAACATCGACGCAGGGAGTCAGGAAACAGGTGCAGTTAGTTTAATAATAATGAACGTAGAACAATACAAAACAAGAGAAACATCTGACTAGTAAACTTAACCAATACTGCCTGAAGAGTGATGCTAGGGAGTGCTAGATAAAGGGGGAGTAAAGAAGGTAGTGATGGAGTCCAGATGTGCCTCATGGACTGCAGGTGTGGGTAATGAAGGGTTGCCAGGACCGGTGGTTAGAAGTTTGGGGACGTCGAGCACCGGAGAGGGGGAGCGGCAGTAGATGTGACAGTAACCCACCCCCTCCCCCAACGCCAGAATGATGGCAGAATGATGGTAAAGGTGGAATTCTCAGATGATGTTGGGATCTAGAATGTCATCCACTGGAATCCAGCTCTGCTATTCTGAACCGCACTCCTCCCAGTCCACCAGGTACTGGAGCTGACCCCCACGATGTTGGGAGTCTAGGAGTGATCTGACGGCATAGGCGGGGCTCCCCTCGATGTCCAAGGGAGGTGGAGGGGTGTTGTTGGGGACGGCATCAGCCAGGCGACCAGGAACTACCAACCTGAGGAGGAAAACATGAAAAGATGGTGAGATCCGGTAGTTAGTGGAGAGTTGTAATCTATAAGTTACCTCATTGACCCTCTGGAGGACCTTGAATGGCCCTACAAACCGGGGACTCTTACAGGGCAGGCAGAGCGGGAGGTTCCTGGTGGAGAGACAGATGCGTTCACCAGGAAGGAACACGGGAGCCTCGATGCGGTGGCCATCCGCCTGCTCTTTCTGACTTCGGTCTGGCTCGTAGTCTTCGGAGTCAGGGCCGGTTGATAACCCAGAACACACTGGAACGGAGTCAGCCCGGTGGAGGAGTGTCACAATGAATTCTTGGCGTATTCAGCCCAAGGAAGGAGTCGGGCCCACTCCCCCTGCCGGTCATGGCAGTGACTCCTCAGGAACCTCCCCAGCTCCTGGTTCATCCACTCCACCTTCCTGTTAGATTGAGGCCGGTACCTGGAAGTGAGGCTGACCGTGACCCCCAGCTTCTCCATGAAAGCCTTCATACACCTGATGTGAATTGAGGGCCCCGATCGGAGACGATATCTTCCGGAAGGCCATAGTGCTGGAAAACCTGCTGGAACAGTGCCCGGAGAGCGGTAGGGAGACCAGAGATTGGGATGAAACAGCATGATTTTGAAAATCTGTCCACAACCACCAGAATGGTGGTGAAATCCTCAGAGGGGAGATCAGTGACAAAATCAATGGACAGATGAGACCAGGGACGCTGAGGCACGGGAATGGGAAAGAGTTTACCTGCTGGAATGTGCTGGGGAGATTTAGATGGAGAATATATTGAACATGCGTTGACATAGTCTGCAACGTCCTGTGCTAAAATGGCCTACCAGTATTTCTCAGAAAGAGATTGAGTGGTGCAGGTGATACCTGGTGTGCAGCCGTGAGGGATGTGTGTGCCCAGGTCTGCAACCGATCTCTGACCCCCGTGGGAACGTAGCGGCGCCACGGGAGGCAGGTGGCAGGAGCGGGTTCCCACTGCAGAGCCTGGCAGATGTCCAACTCTACGTTCCAAAACATGGGGCCAACGACATGGGAGGACTGATTGATGGGCTGAGGGACACTCACAGGGCCCTTCACTGACGTGGAACCACAGGTGCTGGAAAGCAGGTCCTCCGACATCCTGGTCCACAGGCGGTAATCATCCTCTCTGACCAGGAGATGGTGGGATTATGGAGTTGGAGCCACGGGAGGCCAAGGATGACTTTGTGCACGGGTGCGGAGGTGATGAGGAAGGCTTTCCTGGTGCTTGGGTCCCACGGTGAGGGTGAGTGGAGCTGTGCCGTGCGTAATAGTGCCAGATCCCAATGGTTGCATATCCACCGCTTGGACCGGAAACAGAGAGGACAGCGGGTATGATGTGATGTGCACGGAGGAGGAAAGGGCCTGGTCAACCGGACACCAGGCGCTCACCCGCCTCTCTGCCCTCCGAAGGTGAGTCATGAACCCCTACGCCTCTCCTCTTTCCCAGACGGCCATAGCCCACTCCAATGCCAGTCCTGTCAGCAGGGAAATAACCGTGGGGGCTCCCATCTGATGAGTGAAATAGAGGGAGCACTGGAGTAGGAAGCAACGGCACTTGGATGGAGACCCGTCATATTCGTCCGGGAGGGACAAAGGGGCATCGCTGACCTGGGCGGACTGTTGGATGGGCTGGGGTGCTGGCTCGCTGGGTCGACTTGTGGTAGAGAATCCGCTTGTTGGAGGTGACGCCCCTCGAGGAATGTCGAGACATTGAAGAATGGTGAGGACCTCATCCATAGCCGTCCCCAGTTGTGCCAGCTGGTCGTGGTGTTGGTGAAGTAGGTGTCCCTGTTCGCTGACCATCCAGGAGATATCCTGATTAACTGATGCTTCTATTTGTATAGGTAGTATTCTGTAACGTTGACGGAGGGTGTCAGGAAGCAGCTGCAGTTAGTGAGTTTAATAATAAGTAGAATAGTACAAAGCAAGAGAAACGTCTGACAAGGAAACCAATACTGCCTGAAGAGTGATGCTAGGGAGTGCTAGATAAAGGGGAGTAATCAGGGTAGTGATGGAGTCCAGGTGTGCCTCATGATGGGGTGCAGGTGTGTGAAATGAAGGGTTGCCAGGACCGGTGGTTAGTAGACCGACGACGTCGCGGGCCGGAGAGGGGGAGCAGGAGTAGAAATGACATGGTTGAATCTGTGTTTGAAATTCACTCCTCGACTGAGGGACCATGCAGATAATTGTATGTGTGGAGTACAGAGATGAGGTAGTCGTTCAAAAATCATGTTAAACACCATTATTGCACACAGATTCCATGAAACTTATTACGTGACTTGTTAAGCACATTTGTACTCCTGAACTTATTTAGTAGTGTTATAACAAAGTGGTTGATACTTATTGGCTCAATACATTTCAGCTTTTCATTTTTAATTAATTTGTAAAGAATTCGATAAACATATTTCCACTTTGACATTATGGGGTAATGCGTGTTGGCCAGTGACACAAAATCTCAATTGAATCCATTTTAAATTCAGGCTGCAACACAACATAATGTGGAAAAAGTCAAGGGGTGTCAAAACTATCTGAAGGCACTGTACATGTATCGTTAGCCTCTGTGGAGATGTCAATTCAAAAGATTTAGAAATTATTTATCCTCATGTACAGTAACTGACTATTGAATTGAATCATTACTGGAAAATGTACTGTATGGAACCACAACATAGCCTTTGAGCTGCCTAATTTCCTATACATTTTATAAAATGGGAAAGCGATGGGAAGGACTTAATAATCTACCTTTTATCTGAATAGTCCACTATGGTGAAATCAAAGTTCTATAAAACCATAATGTTCTTTTGGAGACTGTTGTTGTGTCTGTCTCCCATAGTAGTGGTGTCAGTGTTCCTGTATTCAGCTGGTGGTGTGAGTCACAGCCCTCCCTGAAGGTCCTAGGTGGCTGTGGCTGTGACAGGGCTGCTGGGGATCAAGGGAGCATGGCCTGAGACTGGCTGGAGACAGGAGATAATTGGGCAGAACGTTGTCCAGTGTGGCAATGTGGCCACCCAGGGGCTCCAGCACTAATCCATCACTCCCATGAGGGGATTAGTCAAGGGACCACTATCTCTACTCCCCCTCCATGGCACCATATCTACTGGTGAGCCACTGAGGGTTTAGACTGCTGGAGCTAGTCCTGCAGCTAAGCACTCGCCCTCCCAGTGCCCGGCCCGGACACCACCAACCTGAACCTCCACACAGGGCCAAGCCTCACTGCTCTGCCCCCCCAAACACACATTCATACACCATATTTTGTCTGGAGGATGAACCTTTGACAGAGTCGTGACTGGTAGTCAGTTATCCGGTGCCAGGGGAAGTATTCAACAAAAGAATAGGATATAGCGATTTAGATCTGCCTCTCTCTTTGTCTTCCCCCTCCCCCTCACTCTCTCACTGTCCTAACAGGATTCACAAGGTGCCTTTGTCAGGGTCCAGACCAATAAGATGTTCAGCTGCCACCAGGGGTCAGGGGTCACAAGGAGTAATTACTGGAAAAACAGGTTGTAAATTGAGGCCTGTGTCATATCCTGTTTAAATTATCTAAATAAGTGGTATCACTTTTCTTTCTAACCATTAAAGGAATACGCCTCTGGGTTCTGGGGTTATGAGAACAAATGCCCATCATTTACATGAGTTTCCCTTTGGAATGCTTTGTCTGTCGAAGTCTGAACAATTCCAATCAGACCCCTGCTGGATCCAATTAAATGACTTCTTCAGTTACAATGAGATATTCTAAATTCTAAATCTATAACGCTGCAGCAATCGGAAGACGACATACCAAATAAGAAATATATTTTTTTCATTTATACATAATCTTTTGTTAATGTATTGCGGCTCTGAACATTTACTGATTTGTCAGACATGGATATTAGCATTGCAGTTATTCATTTCTGCAGTGATATTTCTGTGAAATCTCAAGACATTTAGAGCTAGAGGTTGTTTGTTACGATTTCTCCTCCAGCACCAAAAATATTTACAGGCCTGTATAAAAAATATATTTAGCATCTTTATGAAGTTTACAGGGAAGGGTTGGTGATGAATGAATGTATGTCCTGGCCTCACTATTTCCCAACGTTAGTATTCTCCTCCTCACATAACAATCAGGAACGGTTTGGAATTTTAAACATCCTCAGACCAAGGGCTTAATGACGGACAGCTGTCGTTCTGTCTTTCACCCACCCTTCTGTAGGGAGTAGAAGGTTCTCTCTCTCTCTCTCTCTCTCTCTCTCTCTCTCTCTCTCTCTCTCTCTCTCTCTCTCTCTCTCTCTCTCTCTCTCTCTCTCTCTCTCTCTCTCTCTCTCTCTCTCTCTCTCTCTCTCTCTCTCTCTCTCTCTCTCTCTCTCTCTCTCTCTCTCTCTCTCTCAAGTGTGGTTTTAGATTCAAATGCACTGTAAAGAGCAGAAAATAGTCTTTAAAACCTTTTACTATTGTCCTGTGTGCCATTGTCAGACTCCAATGTAATGCTTCCTGATTCTGATGTGATTACAATGAACAGTCAGTCATCTCAGAGAAGCCTGGAAACTGAGATTTGGCAAGAAAGAACTCCATCAGCAGAGTAGTTGGGTGGAACTGCGGCAGACAGGAGAGAGTGAGGAGTGTGTCGTGGGTAGGCCTACCTACATTTAAACCCCACCCATTCTAAAACACTGGCTTGGCCTGTGTGTTCACCCTCCAGTCAGCATTAAGCAGGCCTAATGTATTCCTCTGATACCCTTAGCACTGACTCTTTCATCTCCTTTCCGCCTTTCAGCTTAATGCCTCTGAATACCAAATGTACTGTACATTAGGAACACCTTCCTAATATTGAGTTGCACCCTCCCCTTCTGTCCTCAGAACAGCCTCAATTGGGCTGTTCTAAGGCACTGCATCTCAGTGCTAGAGGCGTCACTGCAGACCCTGGTTCGATCCCGGGCTGTATCACAACCGGCCATGAACGGGAGTCCCATAGGGCGGCAAACAATTGACCCAGTGTCATCCGGGTTAGGGGAGGCTGGGGTAGGCTGTCAATTTAAATACAAATTTGTTTTTAACTGACTTGCCTAGTTACATTTAAAAAATAATAATAATAATAAAATTGTCTGGGCATGGACTCTACAAGGTGTGGAAAGCGTTCCACTGGGATGCTGGCCAATGTTGACCCCAATGCTTCCCACAGTTGTGTCAAGTTGGCTGTATGTTCTTTGGGTGGGGGACAATTCTTGATAGACCCGGGAAACTGTTGAGAGTGAAAAACCCAGCACCGTTGAAGTTTTTGACACAAACCGGTGCGCCTAGCACCTACTGCTGCACCCCCTTCAAAGTCACTTAAATATTTTGTCTTGCCCATTCACCTTCTGAATGGCCTACAGCCATAATCCATATCTCCATGTCTCAAATGATCTCAAGGCCTTCTTTAACCTGTCTCCTCCCCTTAATCTACACTGATTGAAGTGGATTCACCTGGTCAGTCTGGAAAGTCTTCATGTTTTGTATACTCAGTGTATGTTTTTGTCCAATATCCCAATGATCATACTGCAGTTTCCAAGAGGATTTTAAAAGAGCTGGCTAGGTTACGTAAGGAAATGTCAGGCATACTGAGACAGACAGGCAGACAGGCGTCCAATTGCATCAATTACACGCGTGAAATGTACTGCGGAATATGCAAGTCAGGGAAATGGCGTCTGGCTTACCACAGCTGGCCGGCCTGGCTATGTGGGGGCAGAGGAGTGGTGAGACATACATCCCAAGCTGCATGGTGTCATTAAAAGAGCTGTGTGGCTTTGAGCAGTACCATAAAAATCCCTGGCCACTGTGCATCCCTTACATCACAGGTTCATCAACATCACTATTTATAGGACTGGTTTACTGCATGTGGTCCTTGGTCTAGGAAGTTTGGGATGATTTTCCTCCCCTCTTGTGATGTGTACATGGCTCTGAGACCTTTGTTGGTTTAAATTAAGCTCATGTTTAATCCCCTCCTGAATATATTTTCTAGATTTTTTTTTTTTTACTTCAGATGCACGTCCAATTCTTAACTCGGAGACAGACAATCTATCGGGATAAGGTAAGACCCAGATGCAGACCGTGTCAAATTAACAATGTTAATTACAGCAACAGGGGCAAAGGTACAGGATGGAAGGCAACCTCAGGGTCAGGGGCAGGCAGATTGGTCGGGCGGGCTCAGGGTCAGGACAGGCCAGGGTCAAAACCAGGAGGATGAGAAAAGAGAGACTGGGGAAAAGCAGGAGCTGATACAAAAAACGCTGGTTGACTTGACAAACAAGACAAACTGGCACAGACAGACAGAAAATACAGGTATAAATACCCAGGGGATAAGTGGGGAAGATGGGCGACACCTGGAGGGGGGTGGAGGCAATCACAAGGACAGGTGAAACAGATCAGGGTGTGACAGTACCCCCCCCCTAGGGGCGCATACCTGGCTGACCGAGGTGTCAGCGTTGGAATTCAGAGATGAGGCCTGGGTCCAGGATGTCCCTAGGGGAGACCCAGCACCTCTCCTCCAGGACCATAACCCTCCCAGTCAACCAGGTACTGGAAACCCCTGCCCCGAGGTCGAACCTTCAGGAGACGTCTCACCCTGTCAGCCTGTTGGCTGTCGATGAGACGGGGGAGAGGGTGGGCCTGGAAACAGGAGACAAAGGGCTGTAAGACATGGGTTTACATCTAGACACTTGAAAATTAGGAAGTATACGGAGGGTATGGGGCAACAGAGGACAAACAGCAGAGGGGCTAATGATCTTGGAGCAGGGGGGGAAGGTTTCGCTTCCAGGGGTGTAGCCGCGGGGCTATAGCAGCATGCCAGCGCATTCGGCTTAACATCCTTGGGTACCAGTCGGTGTTGCGGAAGCGAAGTGGCCCGGGCCTCCTCCCGAAGGTCCTGATACTCTGTGGGAATGGCAGAGAGGTCCGGGGCAATTACTAAGCCCCCAGGAAGACGTCCTGGGGCTTGCAGAGCTGATTTCAGGCCTATAGAGTGCCCGTCCAGTGCTCTAACATTCATGGGAAAGGAAAGGGGTTGAGTGGGGATGCCCAGCTCGGACGCCAGGGTAATGTCCATGAGACTCATATCGGCCCCCGAGTTGATGAGTATCTGGAGAGACTTGGACTGGTCGCCCCACAACAGGGTGGCATGGAGAGGGGGGCGAGTAGGGGGAGAAACTAAATCGGTTTTAGGACCCACCAGAGTACTCATTCCTACCAATGAGTTAGGTCTCTTGAAGGGACAGGTAGACACATAATGAATGGCAGTACCGCAATACAGACACCTCTGGTTGTTAAGTCTGCGTACGCTTTCGGCTGGAGACAGCCTAGCCCTGCCGAACTACATCGGCTCGGGAAGAGTTTAATCGGCAGTCTTCGGCGGCTCTTGGAGGAACTCGGGTAAGCTCGGATCCTCTCATGGACGTAGACGCCAGGGACTTCCGGAGTCCATCAGATGCAAGGTGTGTTCCTTGGAGTGTTTGGGACCGCAATCAGACCTCTTCTCCCACCTATGTTCCCGTAGCCGTCCATCGATCTGAATGGTCAAAGTGATGAGTGAGTCAAGATCCGTCGGTAGTTTCTGGGCTGCAAGCATGTCCTTAACTTCCTCCGATACTCCGTGCAGGAACGTGTCTAACATCGCTTCCGGGTTCCAGGAACCCTCCGCGGCTAGCTTGCGGGATTTCTACCGCATAGTCTGCCACACTGTGGGAGTCCTGCCGAAGCTGGAGTAACCTCTGAGCAGCCTCTCTTCCGGACACCGGAGCCTCAAAAGCTTTTCTCACCTCCGCCTCGAATACCTCCAAACTGAGGCAGACGGCAGATTGTCTCTCCCACACCGCCATGGGGATAATGGGGAAGATGTGCGACACCTGAAGGGGGGTGGAGAGAATCACAAGGACAGGTGAAACAGATCAGTGCGTGACACAATCTTAGTCTTGAAGTCACATGCCAAACATTGTGGAATTGTTTGAAGAAGTGAGATACAGAGAGATGGTTATCTCAATCTCTATGTCAGTGTTACGTTTCGTAGACAACCCGGAAATGAGGTCACAGGCGAGCACATTTCACATGTTTTGAATATTCCAAATAAGTAGTACTGTAGTTAGATGAGGGATCTCAGCAAATTCCATTGTTCAAGTAGAAATGTCTAGCTACTTGTTTTGCAAAAATTATGTAAACACTGGTCTAAAAGAATCACTGCTGATACTAAGTAAAGTGCAAGAGGCAATGCTTCCCCTTCATACCATATATTTCTGGTAAGTTCAGAAAGCTAAGTATACTGAATCTAAATAATTGTAGTAATCGGCAGACAAGCGAAACAGCAGTATTAAGGTCTGTGCCAGTCAAGGCTTTAATCAGTGTAAAAGCCTTCTAAGAGCACTGAAATGTGGGACATTAAACTAAATGACACAGGTAATGACTTTGTGTTACTGCATTACTAAAGGCAACTGGTGCCAGCAGAACCGTGGATCTATAACACTGGCTCATTACGTGACCCATAATGCAATCAGATGACCTTTTCTGTCTTAGGTCTAGGTTCTATCACTCTGTGAAAGAAGGGAAAAGGAAGAAGAGAAGTTTGTTGTCTGCAGATGATGTTCTACAGTGGCAGCTCTGATCTTGCTTTAACACACTGGCAGAAATTAATGCTGGTTTGTATAGCCCTGTGCCTGCAGTGAAGCAAAGCAAAGCCTTTGTCAGAGGAAAGAGGTATATATTTTTAATTCCATATTGTGCTAAGATACCTCTTCATTTGAAATTTGATATGACACTCTGTATGCATAACAGAGCCTTCTGGGCCTCTCGTTGTTATAACCCTACCCAAATAAGCATATTTTATATGTCAGCTCCTGTCTCGCTGCAGTGAACCTGTCAACATTTTACTATGACTGTAACGTGTGCCCAAGATATGTTTCAGCTCTTGTTTATTTCAGCGTCCTACTGTCAATAGCTCTTGAACTCACATCGGCTGTACTGAGAGTGAACTATGCTTAGAAAGAACAGTGTTTATGAAAACACTGAGTTAGACGATTTCTAAGACACATGTTTGGGAGTGCCACGGTGAAGCGGACAGGAGACAGTCAGGAGTACACTATGAGAACACTATTTTGGTGGGAAATCAGGTATTGCAGTAGGGAGAGGTGTGGTAAGGCATCACACACACACTCAAACAGGCGAGCTTTATTCAAATGTACCTTGCCTCTTGCAAGGTTATCAGGGGAATAATCTCCCCCCCCCCAAAATGCTCTATTTCCCATACAGCTGACTGAACTGCAATTTCAGAGATTACAGATCTTGTCAGATTAAATTTTATAATTCGCCCAAAACCCAGTATGTTCTGAAGAACTGGCAAGTATCTAGATGTTCCTTGAAGATGGGAGCACATAATATAATACAGTTATTTTATAAAAGTGCTGTCACCACAGCGCTTTAAATAGTAATTACCCCATGCGAGACGTTTACTTTTTTATATATAACACAGTCTTTCATTTTCATTCAGTCTTTACTCTCCTCTAGTGAATCTGCGCCAGCTTGCCATATACGTTGGACTGTTAGTAAAATATCTGTTTACTCCGTGTTCATGAAATATAAAGAACAAAGCTTAACATTAACAAGCATATAACTCAGTTGAAGGAGTAGATGGAGGAGGTGAATGAGGACATTCTAGCACACTACTTAGCTCTTAACCCTGTCCACTAACACATCACATGCCGCAGGGAGGGCCAGATGAGTATTTATAGCTTTTCTTGTAAATTGTAACTAAATCAGTGGCTGAAAAAAAAGGTAAACCACCCAAAGGTCAGAATAAGGCTTAGAATGATTTCTCTTAAAAAAAATGTATTTTATCGTTATTTTACCAGCTAAGTTGAGTGAGAACACATGATCATTTCCAGCAATCACCTGGGGAATAGTTACAGGGGAGAGGAGCGGGGATGAATGAGCCAATTGGAAGCAGCAGCAATACTAGTAACATAGCTTTAATATGAATGACCTGGATGATGACACTGGACTCATAGCTAAGCCCAAACCCCAGATATAAGGTTGCAGTATCACTGTACTGTGTAAACGGTTGATTTTTCAATAAAGTTAATTGCCTAACACATTTCAACCAACACTTAAGTGACAATAATGTACATTGATTATATGTCTGTGGTTGAGTTACAGTAGGAATTTACACAGTATTGTCATAGAAGGGGAGAAAGATAGGATGCCCTAGGAAACCACTACTGTGACATACTGCATGTGTACTTAGTGTATTAGCTGCTATTGACATTGTGAGAGGTAGCTGAACCTGCAGTTATGTGCATGAGACCAAAACAAGAGTTTGATTTGTATGTGCATCTGTAAGAAGCAATTTCAAAGAAGCCTGTAAATAGTGCTCGTGGAACCACTGGGACATAAATGGCTTCTTCTGCATAATTGCTGTGAGTCTTGAATTGTACTACGCCTTGATTGCATGTTTAGTATGGGGTCCATTGAGACCTTCTATGTAATTTAGAAACTGACGATAACATAACATTTTTCTACGACTATGAACTGGAGTTTTTTTTTCATGAGTCGTGAATAACAGCCACCCTGTGAGGGTGGCCCAGTGAGGGGATCCATGTAAAAGAGTGTAAAGGGAAATTATACACTCTGAGGGGAAATGAAATGATATCCCAGGCTGCATCAGTAATTACATGCTGGGAGAGACTTTAGCATGTCGGATGACATGAGGTGGCTCCGCCAAGGAATGTCTCTGAAGCACCTGGCTGGTTGCCTGTTTGGCTCTGCTCTGAGTGACACATCGGCGGCTGGACTTTCTCCGTGCTCCAGGATCAAAGACAGGCCTGTCACATAATCTCAAGAGCACCAAGGAGGGAAGGGACAAAAGGGAAAACTTAATGAATATCAGGGCCCATGTAAATATGACATCTCTGGTCATCACTTTGGTCAACACTCTCAAGTTGTCCCCACACTTTAGAATTCTCCCTACCCCTCCCCAGCTCAGCTCAGCTGCTATTGAGCCTACAGCCAACTATTGGCAGGAGGCATAGTGTCTGCCAAACCCCGCTGAGAAAACCCATGGAGAATTTGGTGGGAGGTAGTATGAAGGAGAAGAGAGATTTTCAAAGCTCACTGGTGCATTGATGCATCTCACCCCCAGCTAGGTAAGTTGAGATAGACCACCATAAATAACCACAGGAGGGCCAGTATACCTGGCTTGAGATGGGGCTCTGCAATAATCACCTGATAGTGATGACTAGAATATTACCCTGCAACTTATGGCGCAATTCCACTAGAGGAACCAAACCGTGCTGGGCCGTGCTGGAACCAGCACTAACTAGCCTCTTTGGTTCTTGGTTGTTTTCCATTAGGAGTGGAACTGGAAACAGGACTAGATTTAGGACTAGACTGTGGAGTTAGCCTGGCTATTTTGTGCCATCCTATTCATTTTTGTTTGTGGGCAGGAAACAAGAGGAGACAGCTGAAAAGAGACAGAGAAATACACAATGTATCATCATGTGAGGAGAGGATCACTTCAGCCAGTTGAAAGACCAGCTTATGCGTCGAAAGAAATGCTCAGGAGAGATATGTTGATCTGTTTAGCTCCCTGTTGTGTATCTGCCGTTGTGAATTGTTCAAAACTTATTTGGAATGAGGACAGCTACAGTATTACAGTTTCTTTCCATAAGGTAAAGTTCTGCAAATACGGTATTACTCTTGCAATAAGCTGTGCGATAGGCCCCTAGGAGGTATGCAAAATCAAATCAAATTTTATTGGTCACATACACATGGTTAGCAGATGTTAATAATGCGAGCGTAGCGAAATGCTTGTGCTTCTAGTTCCAACAGTGCATTAATATCTAACAAGTAACCTAACAAATTCACAACGACTACCTCATACACACAAATGTAAAGGGATAAATAAGAATATGTACATATAAATCTATGGATGAGCGATGGCCGTATAGGCATAGGCAAGATACAGTAGATGGTATAGAATACTGTATATACATACGAGATAAGTAATGTAGGATATGTAGACATTATTAAAGTGCCGTCATTTAAAGTGACTAGTGATACTTTATCAAGTCCATTATTACGTTTATTAAAGTGGCCAGAAATTTGAGCCTGTAAATTGGCAGCAGCCACCCTATGTTAGTGATGGCTGTTTAACAGTCTGATGGCCTGGAGATAGAAGCTGTTTTTCAGTCTCTGTCCCAGCTTTGATGCACCTGTACTGACCTTGCCTTCTGGAAACACTTATTTTTGGCCTTCCTGTGACATCGAGTGCTGTAGGTGTCCTGGAGGGCAGGTCGTTTGTGAGGGCAGGTAGGAGTGATGCGATGTGCAGACTACACTACCCTCTGGAGAGCCTTGCGGTTGTAGGCGGAGCAGTTGCCGTACCAGGCGGTGATACAGCCCGACAGGAGTACACGATCTGTAAAAGTTTGTGAGTGTTTTAGGTGACAAGCCAAATTTCTTCCGCCTCCTGAGGTTGAAGAGGCGCTGTTGCGCCTCTGTTGCGCATCGCTGTTGCGCCTTCTTCACCACGCTGTCTGTGTGGGTGGACCATTTCAGTTTGTCTGCGATGTGTACGCCGAGGAACTTAAAACTTTCCACCTTCTCAACTACTGTCCCCTCGATGTGGATGGAGGGGGGTGCTCCCTCCGCTTTTTCCTGAAGTCCACGATCAGCACCTTTGTTTTGTTTAGCGAGCTAGCTACACAAAGGTATGTGGACACCTGCTCGTCGAACATCTCATTTCAAAATCATGGGCATTAATATGGAGTTGGTCCCCCCTTTGCTGCTATAACAACTTCCACTCTTCTGGGAAGGCTTTCCACTAGAAGTTGAAACATTGCTGCTGGGAATTGAGCCACTTCCATTCAGCCACAAGAGCATTAGTGAGGTTGGGCACTGATGTTGTGCGATTAGGCCTTGCTCGCAGTCAGCGTTCCAATTCATCCCAAAGGTGTTCGATGGGGTTGAGGTCAGGGCTCTGTGCAGGCCAGTCGTGTTCTTCCACACCAATCTCGTGTTGTGCACTGGAGCATTGTCATGCTGAAACGGGAAAGGGCCTTCCCCAAACTGTTGCCACAAAGTTGGAAGCACAGAATTTTCTAGAATGTCATTGTATGCTGTAGCGTTAAGATTTCCCTTCACTGGAACAAACCATGAAAAATAGCCACAGACCATCATTCTTCCTCCAACAAACTTTACAGTTGGCACTATGCATTGGGGCAGGTAGCGTTCTCCTGGCATCCGCCAAACCCAGATTCGTCCATCGGAGTGCCAGATGGTGAAGCTTGAATCATCACTCCAGAGAACACATTTCCAGTGCTTCAGGCCCTAATGGCGGTGAACTTTACACCATTCCAGCCGACGCTTGGCATTGCCAGTGATGATTTTAGGCTTGTGTGTGGCTGCTCGGCCATGGAAACCCATTTCATGACGCTCCCGACGAACAGTTATTGTGCTGACGTTGATTCCAGAGGCAGTTTGGAACTCAGGAGTGAGTGTTGCAACCAAGGACAGACACGTTTTACGCGTTGCACGCTTCAGCACTTGGCGGCCCCGTTCTGTGAGCTTGTGTGGCCTACCACTTCCCAGCTGAGCCATTATTGCTCCTAGATGTTTCCACTTCACAATAACAGCAGGGCAGACATTTGACGAACTGACTTGTTGGAAAGGTGGCATCCTATGACGGTGCCACGTTGGAATTCACTGAGCTTTTCAGTAAGACCATTCCACGGTCAATGTTTGTCTATGGAGATTGCATGGCTGTGTGCTTGATTTTATGCACCTGTCAGCAACGGGTGTGGCTGATATAGCCGAATCCACTCATTTGTATATATAGTGTACACATTGTACATACTGTACCTACTGTAGGCCTACATCATACACGGCATACTGCAAGAGTAATATTGCAGGGCTGCACTTTATTGCAGGTGTAATAGCTAGATGTCCTCATGCGATACTGCAAGAGTCATTTAGCAGAACACTCTTATGAGAAACCCTTCCTGACCTACATCAGATGATAATTAATCAACACACTCAACTATATCATCTATACCTATGCTATGGTGTTGATGTGTGTCCCTTTGACAAACAAAATACAATGTTTAATAACAGATCTTCTCTTTTTTCCTGCTTTGTGATTTTCTCACTTTCACAGGCACCAAACTCAACCAACAGCCTATGGATAACGCCTGGACCAACAACAGAACTACTAGCATGACAGACCAAGCCTGCTACCAAACTTAGGAAATATATATAACAAAATTTGACACGTATTTAATGCCTTATTTTTGTTGGCACCTCCATACTTCCATTTGTTTGTGTGGGTTACCTTCAGACAAGTCCTGTGACATACAGTACCAGTCAACAGTTTGGACACACCTACTCATTCAAGGGTTCTTCTTCTTTTTTTTTTTTTACTATTTTCTACATTGAAAACTATGAAATAACACATGTGGAATCATGTAGTAACCAAAAAAGTATATTTTACGTTTTAGATTCTTCAAAGTACGGTAACCACTCTTTGCCTTGATGACAGCTTTGCACACTCTTGGCATTCTCTCAACCAGCTTCGCCTGGAATGCTTTTCCAACAGTCTTGAAGGAGATCCCACATATGCTCAACACTTGTTGGCTGCTTTTCCTTCACTCTGCAGTCCAACTCATCCCAAACCGTCTCAATTGGGTTGAGGTCGGGTGATTGTGGAAGCCAGGTCACCTGATGCAGCTCTCCATCTTGGTCAAATAGCCTTTACACAGCCTGGAGGTGTGCTTTGGGTCATTCTCCTGTTGAAAAACAAATGATAGTCCCACTAACCGCAAACCAGATGGGATGGCATGTTGCTGCAGAATGCTGTGGTAGCCATGCTGTTTAATTAAGTGTGCCTTGAATTCTAAATAAATCACAGACAGTGTCACCAGTAAAGCACCTCACATCACACCTCCTCCATGCTTCATGGTGGGAACCACACATGCGGAGATCATCTGTTCACATACTCTGTGTCTTACAATGGTTGGAACCACAGTGGTTGGAACCAAAAATCACAAATTTGGACTCATCAGACCAAAGGACAGATGTCCACCGGTCTAATTTCCATTGCTCGTGTCTCTTGGCCCAAGCAAGTCTCTTCTTCTTATTGGTGTCCTTTAGTAGTGGTTTATTTGCAGCAATTCAACCATGAAGGTCTGATTCACGCAGTCTCCTCTGAACAGTTGATGTGATGAAATGTGTCTGTTACTTGAACTCTGTGAAGCATTTATTTGGTCTGCAATTTCTGAGGCTGCTAATTCTAATGAACTTATCCTCTGCAGCAGAAATGTTCCGGATTGACTAATATGGACTTGGTCTTTTACCAAATAGGGCTATCTCTATATACCACCCCTACCATGTCACAACACAACTGATTGGCTCAAACACATTTAAAAGGAAAGAAATTCCACTATTTAGCTTTTAACAAGGCACACCTGTTAATTGAAATGCATTCCAGGTGACTACCTCATAAAGGTGGTTGAGAGAATGCCAAGAGTGTGCAAAGCTGTCATCAAGGCAAAGGGTGGCTACTTTGAAGAATCTCAAATCTAAAATACCACATAAATCCATATGTGTCATTTCACAGTTTGATGTCTTCACTATTATTCTACAATGTAGAAAATAGTAAAAATAAAGAAAAACTCTGGAATGAGTAGGTATGTCCAAACCTTTTACTGGTACTGTATGTTCTTAGAAGTTTCATTTTTTACCCCCTGTGAATACCCTACTACACAATTGAATATTCTATCTTCAACTAATGTTTGATTGTTGTTTAGTAAAAGTGTGTAAATCATATTATATCTTATAATATGATTATATATATCTTATAATATGATCTTTACAAGTAAGCATGTTTATCAAAAATGTACATCATTTTCATTGTTTAACAGTAGGCTAAATTAAATTAACAATAATTGAAAGCCACATTCAAAATGCTTTTGGTGTAGTGCAAATTTAACCTCTAACGAGTCACAAACCTGGATCCGGGATCCCCCCCATCAAAAAAGCTGACTTGTCCAAGACACCAAATGAAAGATACACATCTTGTGAATCCAGCCATCATTTCTGATTTTTAAAATGTTTTACAGGGAAGACACAATATGTATTTCTATTAGCTAACCACCATAGCAAAAGACACAACTTTTTTTTCCACCATTTTTTTCCTGCATAGGTAGCTATCACAAATTCGACCAAATAAAGATATAAATAGTCACTAACCAAGAAACAACTTCATCAGATGACAGTCTGATAACATATTTATTGTATAGCATATGTTTTGTTCGAAAAATGTCCATATTTCAGGTATAAATCATAGTTTTACATTGCAGCCACCATCACAACTCTCACCAAAGCAACTAGAATAACTACAGAGAGCAAACGTGAATTACCTAAATACTCATCATAAAACATTTATGAAAAATACACAGCGTACAGCAAATGAAAGACAAAGATCTTGTGAATCCAGCCAATATTTCAGATTCTTTAAGTGTTTTACAGCGAAAACACAATTTAGCATTATATTAGCTTACTACAATAGCCAACCACACAACAGCATTGATTCAAGCCAACAGTAGCGATAACGAATAAACCAGCAAAAGATATTAATTTTTTCACTAACCTTCTCAAACTTCTTCAGATGACAGTCCTATAACATCATATTACACAATACATATATTGTTTGTTCGAAAATGTGCATATTTAGCGGCACAAATCGTGGTTATACAATAAGAATAGTAGCCAAGCTGCCAACAAAATGTCGGGAGAAATCTTGGGAGAGGCACCTAATATAATCAATAACTAATCATAGACTTGACTAAAAAATACAGGTTGGACAGCAAATGAAAGATACATTAGTTCTTAATGCAACCGCTGTGTTAGATTTTTAAAATTAATGTTACTACGACATACAGCGTGCGCTAAAGCGAGACCGCATCGAAATTAATGGCCGAATAATAGTTTTAAATTTTTCAACAGAACAACGAATTAACATCATAAATAGTTCTTACTTTTTGATGAGCTTCCATCAGAATCTTGTGCAAGTGGTCCTTTGTCCAGAATCATCGTTGCTCGGTTGTAGATTGCCGTCTTCAACTTAGGAATTAGCAGCAAACATTAGCCATGTGGCGAAGACGTGTACAACTCACCATAACGCAGCACAAATAAAATACCGAAAATCGCAATATACTGATATAAACTGATATAACTCGGTTTAAAATAACTACATTATGATGTCTTTAACACCTATATCGAATAAAATCAGAGCCGGATATATCTAAGGCCTATAACGAGAGCTTTTCAGAATGCCATCCTGAGGTCCTCCTTTGCGCCATGACGAACGTTGAAAAGAGTGCACCCCCGGTTCCATGAGCCTTTATATGGCCTCAGATCTGCCTAGCAACACAATTCCAATTCACACTGCTTACTGACATCTAGGGGAAATCGTATGCAGTGCATGTCGACTCATAGATCACATGCATTTTAATAAACTGACCCTGGAACAGAGCATCGATTTCAGATTTCTCACTTCCTGACAGGAAGTTAGCTGCAACTTGAGTTCTGTTTTACTCACAGATATAATTCAAACGGTTTTAGAAACTAGAGAGTGTTTTCTATCCAATAGTAATAATAATATGCATATTGTACGAGCAATAATTGAGTACGAGGCAGTTTAATTTGGGAACGAATTTTTACAAAGTCGAAATGGCGCCCCCCTATAGACAAGAAGTTTTAAGTGAATAAAAAATGTGTTTTTTAAATATGAACTTCAGCCAGTTTAGTCTAGTATCATGTCTGCTGCTTGGTGTCTGATGTCCTTTTATGGTTTGGACAAACTTTCCAAATACAGCTATGAAGCTGTTGTTAAACGACGCTGTCTGTGCCATCGCAGCCACCCTGGCTGTCCTGTCTGCTGCGCTGTCTGGTGCCTCATCTTCACGCAGCTGATTGAAGTGCTGATCCTGCTGCTGACGCTGGGCCTCAAGTGTCTCCAGGTGTGAGGCCTCGGCCTCCCTCATGAAATTCAGGTATTTGCTGGTTGTGCTTGCAGTGTGTTTTCTCTTCCTTAGGAAAAGATATAGGCAGATGTAATGGCATGTACAGTACAGGAATGACAAGGTACAGGGAAAAGATATAGGCAGATGTAATGGCATGTACAGTACAGGAATGACAAGGTACAGGGAAAAGATATAGGCAGATGTAATGGCATGTACAGTACAGGAATGACAAGGTACAGGGAAAATATATAGGCAGATGTAATGGCATGTACAGTACAGGAATGACAAGGTAGTAAACTTGAGGGCAGCCAATATGAGTGCAGTTTGTTCTCCAAACATGTATTTTCTCCTTATATTGATTATTAAATATTATTCATCAAAGGCCAGTGTGGGGCCAAACAGATCTACCAACCAGATACACCAGTGACGCAAATAATAAAGGTCATTAGTCAGAATATGATTAATTGAATCAGTATGACAGTTTTATATGTAAATTCCTATATCCACACAGTCTCCTTGAATAATGTTTAGGAACATAAAGCTGTCATGACAAAAGCCCTCCGTGGATGAGATTGCCCACCCCTGTTGAAGACAGCTAAATGGTGTGATTAGGGCTAAACAAGTGAACATGACAATCAATTGACAATGACAATGAACTGTTTACCAACCAAGAATGGACCCCTGGCGCCTGGGGGTGCAGGGCTCAGAGGGTGCAGGAGCATTGATTGTGTCGATGGACCCTGAGTGTCTGGTGGTGCAGGGCTTTGAGGTTGTGGCTTCAATATTCGAGCAGGCAGCTTCCTCTGAGTCCTTATGTTCTGGAATGTCCTCTGAAAAGTATAAGTATGTTTGTATATTGTAAAGTTGGATACTCCGGCTAACGTCAAACATGTAGCTAGGTCCACAGCGTTGTCCTTCCATGGATGTTTATGACAAGCTGTCAAACCTGGTTCACGTCTCTCGCAGTGCTCACTCTCACACGCTACAGCTAGCTGCTGTATGCTGAAGACATTGGTAGCTAACTAGATAATAATTTGGCTAAAAACAATGTATTACCGTGCTGATCATCGCTGCTCGCCGTCATCGTGGCTTCAAATATCGCTTTCTGATACACCTTTGCTGTTGGGCAGTCTTTTATCTTTTTATATTCTTGTTTGAGATTTCTGAAGACCTTTTCATTCCTGGTGGAAGAATCCAGTTGCCCGGGTGATCAAAAGCGTGTGGACATCTACAACTGACCAATTTGCTGCTTCCATTATTCCGTTTTAGCTTTAGAGTTATTCGTTCGTGTAGCTGTACAAAGTTATATCTGTGGCTGTACCGTTTTTGTACCGTACCTATTAACAACATACATTGTTACATTATTGCGTGAGACCAGTCATTGAGTACGGCCATTTGTAACCCCACCCACCGGCCTACTTGGTTTAAGGTCAGTATCCTGCTTGGTTCCAGGAATCAAGTGGGCCACGGGCAATAGGAAATGAAACAGGAACCCTGATATTCAAGGCCCGGCACGGCCCTGCAGTGCCATTAGGAGCTCCCTTACTTCTCTCTTGTTGTTTATAACTCTTAGCTGTAGTGATACCCTCCAGACATACTTTGGCTTGGACAATTTATCCTTTGAATTGCCTTTTTTCCTTCACTGATTTCTGTAAATGATTTCGGAGTCAGCTATTTTACATATTAGTAATATAAGCACATGAAAATTGACAATAGCAATAATAAGTATTGATTACTTTGCAATCAATGCACAATTATGAGTGTCTTAATTATTCTAAAGCATAATTGCTCAGAGATTATAATGTTCTCTGCAAATACTATGCACTTGGTAAATCATTTAGTGCTGTCTAGCACATAATAGCAGTAGCTGAGAGCAGTTTCATAAGTGTTAGTCTTTAAAGTGTTTTCTGTTTGATATTAAATACCTATTGCATAATTTATGGAAGAAATCCTTGTCGTTGGATGAGTTCATCTAGCATAATGTACCTAAAACTAAAGAGAAACAAAGTTTGCGTCTGAGTAGGAAGTAAAATATATACATCCAGTTGTCTCCTGAGACAGGGTGTACAGACAAAAAAGTGTCTATTGGATTTAATTGAAAATCTCAGAGATCAGAATACATCAACATTTTTAAATATACATTTTAGTCATTTAGCAGACACTCAGTATTGAGTGCATACATTTTCATACTTTTTCTACTGTACCTGCAGGGGATAAGCGAGGCAACTGCCATTTTTATCATTTGAAACTTGCCTTTTATTTCCTGATTTATTGATACCGCTAATGTGCCTCCAAGGGTCTATGTTTTATTTCAGGAGGCGCTTTTCTGCAGGCTTTCTCTCCTCGGTATGAATTTTTGATTTCAAGCAGAGCGGATGCTCTTGTCCATAATGTACATATCTTATTAATGGAAGTTTTTCACAACACAGTTTTAATCGCTCCATACGCGGATGTTCAGCCACCCCCCCTCCATTCTGAGCCCAGTCCCTGAGACTTATTGATGGCCATGGCTCAGAAAGCTTTCAGTTGGTTTCCCCTGCTGATTGGGAGACTGCACCTGAGCTACAGATCCTGTCCTGCCACCACAAAAAAACATCCCTGCCAGGGATTTAAGGCCTACAAATCAGAGACGTTTGGACAGTCAACTACAGAATGTCTAAATATAAAATATACACATTTTACAACTGTAATCAATGCTAACCCGAGACATAGAGGCTGACTAAACATAACATTTGTGGGACGTCACCTCGTCTGCTATGTGAACCAGCAAGCGTACATTCAAATCCTCTTTTAAAGACAACAGTTGTTTGTGCGCTTGATTTGTGTTCGTTACATAGTATGTGACTTGCATACAAGTTCAATTACTATACAACTTGACTTCACCCTTAGGTATTCATTTCTTGTTTTACTGACATTACTCACCAAAGTATAGACAAGAAGAGACTTTTGTGAGAAGTGTACTCCCTCTCGCTCTCACTTTATCAGTCATGGCAGATGTCACACTGATCTGAGTGATAAATGTTGCCATGCCACCCACTCGAAAGGATGACATGGTAGAGGAGTAATTTCTCAGAAAGAGCTCTTACTATGAGGAAGTTGGAGAGGACGCTCAGAGATGTATACAACATATATCATATTATATGGATTGGCCTGAAATGGTTCTACATTTCTCAGGAATGTACAGGTTTGTAAGGATTTTATCCATGGACCATGTTTAGTAACAGATAACTTTGTCATGAGACCAGGAACTATCTGTACATGTCACAGCCACAGATTACAGAGATAATATATAATGTGAGGAATGGATCAGAGACCGAACCATCTGTTTCTATCAGGTTTATCAGTATCACTGACCTGATGTTTCAGTGTAAATGCATTTCCCTTTTATGTCCCTAACAGTGCCGCAGGTTATCTATATTTTTGTAGCCTATGAATCTTGATTTTAGATGTCTAGGCCTATGTAATTTAGGGTGTTTTATGTTAGATTCAGACAGTGGTGTCAAGTACATAAGTAAGAATACTTTAAAGTACTCTATACTTTACTTTACTATTGGTATTTTTGACAACTTTTACTTTTGCTCCACTACGTTCCGAAAGAAAAAATGTACTTCTTACTCCATACACTTTCCCTGACACCCATAAGTACTTGTTACATTTCTAATGCTCAGGCAGGACAGCAAAATGGTCAAATTCAAATGTACTTTTACTCAAGTATGACAATGTAATACTTTTTCCACAACTATACTTAAGTACATTTAAAACCTGATACTTTTAGACTTTTACTTAAGTAGTATTTTAAGTATTTTACTGGGTGACTTTCAATTTTACTATTGTCGTGTCTTTGGCTATGCCAGATTAATTGCTATGACATGCTATTCTATAAAATAATTTCTCCGTAATTAATATCACCTGATTGAACTAATCATGTAAATGTAATTAACTAGAGAGGGACACCACAAAATAATATTTATAGAGCTGTTATCTTCCGAATAAACTCTTAAAGATTTAGTAATATTTTACATCCATAGCCGTCAATATTAATCGTGATCTTATTCAGTCTCATCTGAAAGTTGTAAATCCTTGGTTATCTGCAAGAATCCTGGCTAGCAAGTTGAATCAGCAATACAAAATTGGGTTTAATTATTTATTTACTAAATACCTAACTAATCACACAGAATTACACATACACAATTAAATCATAACTTGATTACAAATTGCCGTCATAAAGGAAAACGTCCCTTGCGGGCGGAATAGATATGACAGCTTTTTACACAAAGGAAAGGGGCAGGGTTTTAGTGAAAGAGCGGGAGACTGGAACAGAGGCAAAGCTGTGCTATCGTAAATACAGTATCTTATGCATTCTAAATTACCGCCCATTTGGAAAAGGAAAATGCAATAAATATTTACTCTGAGCTGCGCTTCAGTAGGTTGGTGGTAGATGGAAGACCGTCTTGCCAAACCGAGTCCTCTGTCCTTTGAAGAATGTCTCTGGTGGTCACTGGATACGTTGGAGTAACGTCGATGTGTAGTAGACGGGATACTCTGACTGTCCTTCCTAACCTGCGTTTGTAGCAGCTGTTGCTAACTCAACGGCTAGGAGGTATCACTTCTGTAGTGAATACGAGTTCAAAGTTCATACCATTTGCAACCAAAGTCCATGCTGATGTTGGCTTAGTTCTGTAGTTATTATCTGAACCATTCTGACATCGGATCGTCATCCTAATGTACCCGGAACAGGAAGTTATATTTTTGTCAATGGCTTTATATAGTGGAGGGAGAGGGGTGTGTCTGAAAAGTTTGTAACCCATGTCTCTTCACAGGTGCGGGCCCCTGGTTGAACAGAGGCCCAAACTTATGAAAACCCAAATCTCTCATTTGGAAGCTAAAATTACATTTCATCTCTTCACAAATAATTTCATATTCAAACATTTGAATTAAACAACAATTCCATGTGAATCCGATACCTCTGATGTTTAGACTTTCCACAGTAGAGTTTATGTCATTCTATCATTGATGAGAATGTGTCAGAAGGCAACCGAACTGACATAATATACCAGAAGTACCACCGCATATGTTCAGTTGGTCGGATTACCAGAATATAGTTAATTTCCCCCCAACTTCTGATGTTCCCAGAATCTCTATGTTAACCAAGGGGTTTTCTTATGTCACATCAGTAGGGAAGAGGAATGGGGGAGGGGGGAAAGAGGTATTTATGACTGTCATAAACCTACCCCCAGGCCAACGTCATGACACTATGTTTTCTATTAAGGAATCTTTACTTTCACTCAAGTATGACCATTGAATAGAATACATTAGTTGCTGGGGTTAATGCAACATGGCAAGATACAGGATCTAGAGGAAAAACACGAGTAGGGTTTGGGTTCTGGGAGACAACTTCACGCAGCCAAGTGTGAAAAAATGAGCCTTTCAAGTGTTCTGATTGGATAACATGGCCTGTGTCTCCAACTGGCTGCCCTAAATAGAACTCATGAAGCGGGCCACTTGATTCAATTACAGTGGATGATGATTCACTGGTCTGTGCCAATCTCACATTTTTAGAGGCTGCAGGCAGTATTCAAGGCAGACCCAACTAGATTATATTAGCATACAATCACTTTCACCATCTTTGACTCATGTGTCTGTCCATGTTGCATTTATACATCATCAATCACATCACAAAGGTCAATCTTCATACTGTCATACAGTTTATCCAACATGCTCTTTGAAAACTACAGACCAGGACATTTTTTCTATTGAAAGTACAGGTGATTACCACAGTGCAAGCAGGAATCAGTGATTAAAAGGTAGAAATGTCACTGATTAAAATTTAAAAAAACACTCCAAAGATAGAAGTTCCTACAATGAGAAAGTACTGTAGAGCGGTATGTCGGCAAGCGCTCCAGCTCAACTTTGAGGCTGGGTTAGGCCCTTTAACGACGAGCAAATTGTCCATCCCTAGAAAACACTTTTGTCCACTTTAGTTGTTCACACATTGTGCCTCTTTTTGACTAAACTGCTGTAGGTAAATAATGAAAGTACACAAGAAAGCACCTCTAAGGAATTGCCTTTATTATTGATCATGACTTTTTCTGCTTTGTCTGAGTGACCCACTATTATAGGGGCAAGTTGTTCAACACTGGCAAGTGGCAACATTGAGTTAACTAGTTACTTGATTATGAAATCTCTGCATTGATAAATTGATGTAGGTCATGCCAGGCAAGGGAACATCCAGACCTAAACTTAATTGTCACGTCAAAGTTTGCTGCTTATTTACAAGGCCACTGTTCGTTGTGATCACCTATACACTCTTTTGATATTCTAAGCGCAGAGTGATTCTTTCAAACTCAGTTGGTCACAGGGATAACACTTAAAGCTAGGAAGGGTGTATTAAATCACTGCTCCACTGTGGTGAATTATTCAAGACGGTGGATTTATGTGACTTCTGAACAACAGTAAATATATTTCCCAGTGATTAATTCTGAAATATGCATTTGTCTAGAAAGGGAACTAACTTTTAAGCTTATTTTCTGTGGTCTGTCTTAAAGGCCCAGTGCAGTTGTTTTTATCTCAATATCAAATCATTTGTGGGTAACAATTAAGTAACTGACTGTAGTATTTCTCCATTAAAATGGTCGAAAAGAATCAAAGAAGTGCATTAACCATAGTTAATCACCGGAGTGAAGGGGCCCAATGGGAGGTATATGTAACCTGAAAACTAGCTGTTTATTGGCAGTTAGGAATGGAACTCTCTTTGTTATTGGTCTATTAACTTATACAGCCCGGTGATGTCATCAAGCAAGCCAAAAGTCCACCCATGCAAAATCTGCTGATTAGAAGGACAAGATGGCGCCGGAGAACAAGGTTGACGTTTTACGTATTCCTAACCAATTGTGTTTTTGTTTGTTTCTTTGCGTTGTTTGTAACAAATGTTTTTACTTATTTTATACATAATGTTGCTGCTACCGTCTCTTATGACCGAAAATAACTTCTGGACATCAGAACTGCGATTACTCACCACGGACTGGCAGAATCCTTTTTTTCCTTTAACGAGTCCCACGAGTCCGACGTGAATTATATACTGCTTTCCTGGGAACAGGCCCAGATCCCCGTAATTTGCCTGAAGAGAAGGTGGAAAAAGGGGCCAGAGGGTGGGCTGCCTTCTGAAAACTCGCAGGTGATCGAATAAACCCCACTTCCTTCCAATCTGCTAGCAATCGTGCAATCTTTGGAAAATAAAATCTATGACCCACGCAGAAGATTAAACTACCAATGGGACATTTAAAACTGTAATATCTTATGCTGCACGGAATCGTGGCTGAACGACGACTTTATCAACATACAACTGGCTGGTTATACGCTGCATTGGCAGGATTGAACAGCGGCGTCTGGTAAGACAAGGGGCGGCGGACTATGTATTTTTGTAAATAACAGCTAGTGCACGATATCTAAGGAAGTCTCAAGGTTTTGCTCGCCTGAGGTAGAGTATCTCATGATAAGCTGCAGACCACACTATCTACCTAGAGAGTTTTCATCTGTATTTTTCATAGCTGTCTACCTACCACCACAGACTGATGCCAATTGGGTCCTGGACTTCCTGACGAGCCGCCCCCCAGGTGGTGAAGGTAGGAATCAACATCTCCACTTCGCTGACCTTCAACACTGGGGCTCCACAAAGGTGCGTGCTTAGCCCTCTCCTGTACTCTCTGTTCACCCATGACTGCGTGGCCATGCACACCTCCAACTCAATCATCAAGTTTGCATATGACACAACAGCAGTGGGCTTGATTACCAACAACGACGAGAAATCCTACAGGGAGAAGGTGAGGGCACTCAGAGTGTGGTGTCAGGAAAACAACCTCTCACTCAACGTCAACAAAACAAAGGAGGTGATCGTGGACTTCAGGAAACAGCAGAGGGAGCAACCCCCTATCCACATCGAAGGGACAGCAGTGGAGAAGGTGGAACGTTTCCAGTTCCTTGGCATACATTTACATTTACATTTAAGTCATTTAGCAGACGCTCTTATCCAGAGCGACTTACAAATTGGAAAGTTCATACATATTCATACACATCACAGACAAATTGACATGGTCCACCCACACAGACAATGATACAGCCCAACCTCAGGAGGCTAAAGAAATTTGTCTTGTTCCCAAAAACCCTGACAAACCTTTACAGACGCGCAATCGAGAGCATCCTGTCGGGCTGTATCACAGCCTGGTACAGGAACCGCACCGCCTGCAACCACAAGGCTCTCCAGAGGGTGGTGCGGTCTGCACAATGCATCACCGGGGGCAAACTACCTGCACTCCTGGACACCTACAGCACCCGATGTCACAGGAAGGCCAAAAAGATCATCAAGGACAACAACCACCAACAACCACTGCCTGTTCACACCGCTACCATCCAGATGGCGAGGTCAGTACAGATGCATCAAAGCTGGGCCCGAGAGATTGAAAAAGCAGCTTCTATATCAAGGCCAACAGACTGCTAAACAGCAATCACTAACTCAGAGAGGCTGCTGCCTACATTGAGACCAAATCACTGGCCACTTTAAGAAATGGATCACTAGTCACTTTAAACAATGCAACTTTAAATAATGCCCCGTTAATAATGTTTACATATCTTAAATTACTCATAGCACATGTATATACTGTATTTTATACCGTCTATTGCACCTTGCCTATGCCGCTCGGCCAGCTCTCATCCATATACTTGTATGTACATATTCTCATTCACCCCTTTAGAAATGTGTGTATTAGGTAGTTGTTGGGGAATTGTTAGATTACTTTTAGATACTTTTGGATATTATTGCACTGTCGGAACTAGAAGCACAAGCATTTCGCTACACTCGCATTAACATCTACTAAACATTAGTACGTGACCAAAAAACTCTGGACCACCTTTACTCCACACACAGAGATGCATACAGAGATGCATCCCTCGCCTTCCATTTGGCAAATCTGACCATAATTATATCCTCCTGACTCCTGCTTAGAAGCAAAAAATAAAGCAGGAAGCACCAGTGACTCGATCAATAAAATGTGGTCAGATTGAGCAGATGCTAAGCTACAGGACTGTTTTGCTAGCACAGACTGGAATATGTTCCGGGATTCCTCTGATGGCATTGAGGAGTACACCAAATCAGTCATTGGCTTCATCAATAAATGCATCGATGATGTCGTTACCACAGTGACCGTATGTACATACACTACTGGTCAAAAGTTTTAGAACACCTACTCATTCAAGGATTTTTCTTAATTTTTTACTATTTTATACATTGTGTAATAATAGTGAAGACATCAATACTATGAAATAACACATATGGAATCATGTAGTTACCAAAAACACCATAGTGCTCTCAAACATCATCAATAAGATAAGGACCCTGGGACTAAACACCTCCCTCTGCAAATGGATCCTGAACTTCCTGACCCCAGGTGGTAAGGGTAGATAACAACACATCCACAACACTGATCCTCAACACAGGGGCCCCTCATGGATACATGCTCAGTCCCCTCCTGTAATCCCTGTTCACTCATGACTGTACGGCCAGGCACGACTCCAACACCATCATTAAGTTTGCCGATGACACAACAGTGGTAGGCCTGATCACCAACAATGACGAGACAGCCTATAGGGAGGAGGTCAGCGACCTGGCTGTGTGGTGCCAGGACAACAACCTATCCCTCAACGTGATCAAGACAAAGGAGATGATTGTTGCCTGCAGGAAAAAGAGGAACGAGCACGCCTCCATTCTCATCGACAGGGCTGTAGTGGAGCAGGTTGAGAGCTTCAAGTTCCTTGGTGTCCACATCACTAACAAACTAACATTGTCCAAGCACACCAAGACAGTCGTGAAGAGGGCATGGCAAAACCTATTCCCCCTCAGGAGAAAATATTTGGCATGGGTCCTCAGATCCTCAAAAGGTTCTGCAGCTGCACCATCGAGTGCATCCTGTCTGGTTGCATCACTGACTGGTATGGCAACTGCTTGGCCTCCGACCGCAAGGCAGAGGTAGTGTGTGCGGCCCAGTACATCATCATGGGGCCAAGCTTCCTGCCATCCAGGACCTCTATACCAGGCGTTGTCAGAGGAAGGCCCTAAAAATTATCGAAGACTCCAGCCACCCTAGTCATAGACTGTTATCTCTACTACTGCACGGCAAGTGGTACCAGAGTGCCAAGTCTAGGTCCAAGAGGCTTCTAAACAGCTTCTACCCCCAAACCATAAGACTCCTGAACATCTAATCAAATAGCCACCCAGACTATTTGCATTGTCCCCCCCTCCCCCCCCCCCTCTTTTACATCGCTGCTACTCTCTGTTGTTATCATCTATGCATAGTCACTTTAATAACTGTACCTACATGTACATGTTACCTCTACAAACCGGTGCCCCCACACATTGACTCTGTACTGGTACACCACTGTATATATTCTCGCTACTGTTATTTTACTGCTGCTCTTTAATTACCTGTTACTTTTATTTCTTATTCAGATTTTTTTTTAAACTGCATTGGTGGTTAGGGGCTCTTAAGTAAGCATGTCACTGTAAGGTTGTATTCTGTTGTATTCGGCGCGTGTGACTTATAACATTTGATTTGATTTGTGTAGATTGTATTTTCAACAAGCAACTAAGAAAGAAAATGAATAAAGATTGTACCATACATCGCAACGATATCTCTTGCAGGTTATTGTTGAGTCATTACACAGCATGGCATTGAATAACAACTGGATAAAAAAGGGAGCCATTCATATCCTATTGAAAAGCAACGAATCTACTCAGAATACAATGACTACTGTGTTGAACAATGATCAATGATGAATGTTGTATGTTATATTATTGGCCGTGTCTGAAATCTGGCTTGCATACTACTTACTTACAGTATTAAACTGCATACTGTGTACTTATCGTACTACATACTATTTAGAAACTAGTGTTTAGTAAAAACGAAAGAGGTAACCAACAAATATCAGCATACTAGGTCCATCCTACTGAGAATGCGTCATATAATGCACAACTAAGTTGATTCCCCCCATTCATTCATTTTGGTACAGTGCGTCCAAACACACAAGGTTCTCGAAAGATTATTCTCTTCCTCATTAGTCTATAGCGAATTCTACTAGATGAAAACCTGAAATGAGTACGATATCTTGGCATTTAAAACATACTACATTTCAAATACTATAAAACATATTTTTTTCCGCATAGCCATTGCCTTTTGTGAGTGGTCTACAAACAGATTATTAATTCAACGCTGTATACGTGACATTTGCATCGTATCAGATTTCACCATGCATTTTTTATACGCCAGAATAAAATGGCAAGACGATTCCTCTTCCTATCTGGACACGAGGGAGCCTGTGGTCCATTAAATCTGATCCTTTAAAAGTGATATTTGCTTTCAAAGTGGAAGACCAACAAGAGAAGATGAGTGCAGAATAAGTCCACCTCCTTCTATCTCTGTTTATTTTTCCAAGTGTGCACAGCCATTCGTGGACAAGGCTGCAGAAGGAGCAGCATGGGGCAGTTGAAAGGAAGCCTTCCCTTGGTAGACATCTTCCGATTATACGCTTGTTTTGATTTTTATGCCCCTAGAGCTCATTCCTCTCTCTCTCTTTGCCAAAGGCCTGGCTACATGATGAAACGTATTTCAATCATGGCACACTAATTGTTGAAATTGCGTGGCAAGGTCCTCCCTCAGAAGCTTGACAGCCTCATAAAAAGGATCCCATTTCAAACGATGAAGCTGTTGTTAGGCAGCATACGTTACAGAGGGAATTAAACAGATTGCTGTTAAATGACCATGGCAAAACAATCCGTTTTGGACACATTTCCACCGCCTACAAAATCACAATTTCACTCTTGACAATAACATATTTGTAAACAAGTATCTTGCCTTGGATTCTTCTGTCTTACAAAAAAGATATGTGGACATCCTACAGTAGCTACAATTTCGACCGTCGACGATAGCCAGCCAGCCCCTGCAGGTAAAAGCAAATGGCTCTACATCATTGTGTTTCAAAACTGCTTAAGTTCCCAAGTGCATAGCCCTTCATCCCTCTTTTTCTATCCCTTCTTGCTCTGGGGCTGTAGATTATGTATATTTTATTTCAGTTAAGATTAAAGGCAAATGGCAATAGAGCCCAAGGGACTTCAGGGTGTTAGAATTGCATGGTCAAGACCATTCCTATACTCAAGTGTGTTCCTATCTAAAACACTCAACCTCAAGTGGAGAAAAAAAATTACACTGGACAATAACTTACTGCAACAACGACGTCAGTTAAATACTGTTCTTCTGATACGTGTTTGATTAAGGACATGTACGATGGACATGTATAACATATCACCTACCTATTACATAACTAATAACTATTATATCACTTCTTATGGGTCATAAACTTTACTTACACTACCGTCATGTCATTTCAATACAGTTTTTCCCTATGCAATTACCCAAAGCTCATTTAGCTGTTTTCTTACATGACAGTGAGACATGAACATGTGGCACAGAACGTGACAAACACAGTAGGTAAATATGTTTCACTTCTAAACGTTGTCTTTGTCTCAGGCTCTTAGTATTCCAGTCGTGATTGCCTTGGCATCACTGGTAAATCTTTCGAGCGTGGCCATTGATCACCTCGCGGTAGTTCCACCTGGGCACCTCTCCATTTGTCTCCTGTCCCCTGCTGCTGATCCCCTGAGCCCAGGAGGGATATGCTGCTCTGCTCTACCCCTGGCTCCCCCTGGCCTGCTAGCCTGCTGCTGTGCATCATGACATCTCTGTCTGCCTCTCATCACTTACCCCTACACCCCTCACCCATGGTCATGCACCCACCACGGAAGGCAGAGTGGGTGTGATGGCTAGTGGTGTTAGCACCCTGATCTTCTTCTCAAAGAGATTCTTTGAATGCACAAGTAGGTGTGCTGTGTTACATAGGGCAGTAACAGTGTCCAGACTATAAATGATTAAATATCCTTATTCACAGGTTTCAAATGCAAAGCCTGAGACCATCGCAAAGGTAGGCAATAGTGGATGAGATTACGGAGTGTTTTCTTAGCCTCAGCAGAAAAGGCTTCAAACATGGTTGATGGTTCCCTATAGATGTAATTCATATAGGACACCAGCGCCTAGGTTTCAATACCAGACATAGTGAATCAAAACTGTGGCCCATGGTCAACCCACTGGTTCCCTTTACATTGGAGAACTGAAATCGATAGATGAGCCCAAGATTACTCAGCCACAGGGCCCCATTGGTAGGGTGAGGAGTGGGAAGAGGACATGTACATTTAAAAGGAGAATTGGTGATTCTGATCACTGATGGATTATGGTATTGGTAGAATGGTTGGATTACTTTAACAATAACAGTAATCACAAGATACATTACATGACCAAAAGTATGCGGACACCTGCTTGTCGAAGATTTAATTCCAAAATCATGGGCATTAATATGAAGTTGGTCCCCCCTTTGCTGTTAGAACAGCCTCCACTCTTCTGGGAAGTCTATTAGGCCTGGCTCGCAGTCAGCGTTCCAATTCATCCCAAAGGTGATCGATAGGGTTAAGGTCAGGGCTCTGTGCAGGCCAGTCAAGTTCTTCCACACCGATTTCAACAAACCATTTCTGTATGGACCTCGCTTTGTGCACGGGGCATTGTCATGCTGAAACAGGAAAGGGCCTTCCCCAAACTGTTGCCACAAAATTGGGAGCACAAAATTGTCTACAATGTCATTGAAAGCTGTAGCGTTAAGATTTCCCTTCGCTGGAACTAAGGGGTCTATCCCGAACCATGTGCGGCTGCTCGGCCATGGAAACCCATTTCATGAAGCTCCCGACGAACATTTATTGTGCTGACATTGCTTCCAGAAGCAGTTTGGAACTAAGTAGTGAGTGTTGCAACTGAGGACGAACAATTTTTTGGAGTCGCAATTCAACGGCTCAGACACGAGACGTATGTGGCAGGGACTACAGACAATCACGGACTACCAAAGGAAAACCAGCCACGTCGCCGAGAACTGATGTCTTACTTCCGGACAGGCTAAACCCATTCTTTGCACGCTTTGAGGATAACACAGTGCCACTGACGGGACCCGCTACCACGGACTGTGGGCTCTCCCTCTCCGTGGCCGACGAGAGTAAAACATTTAAACGTGTCAACCCAAACGGTATCCCTAGCTGCGTCCTCAGAGCATGCGCAGACCAGCTGGCCGGTGTGTGTTTACGGGCATATTCAATCTCTCCCTATCCCAGTCTGCTGTCCCCACATGCTTCAAGATGGCCAGCATTGTTCCTGTACCCAAGAAAGTAAAGGTAACTGAACTTAATGACTATCTCCCATAGCACTCACCTCGGTCATCACGAAGTGCTTTGAGAGACTAGTCAAGGATCATATCACCTCTACCTTACCTGCCACCCTAGACCCACTTCAATTTGTTTACCGCCCAATAGATCCACAGACGATGCAATCGCCATCACTCTGCACACTGCCCTATCCCATCTGGACTAAAGGAATACCTATGTAACAATGCTGTTTATTGACTATAGCTCAGCATTCAACATATGCTAATACCCTCCAAGCTCATCATTAAGCTCGAGGCCCTGGGTCTTGGACTTCCTGCCGGGCTGCCCCCAGGTGGTGAAGGTAGGAAACAACACCTCCACTCCGCTGATCCTCAACACTGGGGCCCCACAAGGGTGCGTGCTCAGCCCCCTCCTGTACTCCCTGTTCACCCATGACTGCTTGGCCAAGCACGCCTCCAACTCAATCATCATGTTTGCAGACGACAAAACAATAGTAGGCTTGATTACCATCGATGACGAGACAGCCTACAGGGAGGAGGTGAGGGCTCTGGGAGTGTGGTGCCTGGAAAGCAACCTCTCACCCAACATCAACAAAACAAAGGAGATGATGGTGGACTTCAGGAAACAGCAGAGGGAGCAACCCCCTATCTACATCGATGGGACCGCAGTTGAGAAGATGGAAAGCTTCCAGTTCCTTGGTGTACACATCACGGACAAACTGAAATGGACCACCCACACAGACAGTGTGGTGAAGAAGGCGCAACATAGCCTCTTCAACCTCAGGAGGCTAAAGAAATTTGGCTTGTCACTGAAAACCCTCACAAACTTTTACAGATGGACAATTGAAAGCATCCTGTTAGGCTGTATCACAGCCTGTTACTGCAACTGCACCACCCGCAACAGCAAGGCTCTCCAGAGGGTGGTGCGGTCTGCCCAACGCATTACCGGGGGCAAACTATTTGCCCTCCATGACACCTACAGCACCGAATGTCACAGGAAGGCCAAAAACATCATCAAGGACATCAACCACCCGAGCCACTGCCTGTTCACCCCACTATAATCCAGAAGGCAAGGTCAGTACAGGTGCATCAAAGCTGGAACCGAGAGACTGAAAAACAGCTTCTATCTCAAGGCCATCACACTGTTAAACAGCCATCACTAGCACATTAGAGGTTGCTGCCTATAGGCATAGACAAGAAATCTTTGTTCACTTTAAGGAATGGTACACTAGTAACTTCAATAATGTTTACATATCTGCCATTACTCATCTCATATGTATATACTGTATTCTATACTATTCTACGTTATCTTAGTCACTTAATAATGTTTACATATCTTGCATTACTCATCTCAAATGTATATACTGTATTCTATACTAATCTACTGTATCTTAGTCCGTTCCGCTCTGACATCGCTCGTCCATATGTATATAGTCTTAATTCATTCCTACTTTGATTTGTATGTATTGGGTATATGTTGTGTAAGTAGTTAGATATTACTTGTTAAATATTACTGCACTGTCTGAGCTAGAAGCACAAGCATTTTACTACACCCGCAATAACATCTGCTAATCACGTGTATGTGACCAATACAATTATATTTGAATTTGACTTGAAAAACAGCCCCAGACCATTATTCCTCCTCACACCAAACTTTACAGTTGGCACTATGCATTGGGGCAGGTAGCATTCTCCTGGCATACGCCAAACCCAGATTCGTCCGTAGGACTGCCAGATGGTAAAGTGTGATTCATCACTCCAGAGAACGCGTGTCCACTGCTCCAGTGTCCAATGGCGGTGAGCTTGACACCAATCCAGCTGATGCTTGGCATTGCGCATGGTGATCTTAGGCTTGTGTGAGGCTGCTCGGCCATGGAAAGACAATTTATGAATCTCCCGACGAACAGTTCTTGTGCTGATGTTGGAGGCAGTTTGGAACTAAACTCAGAAAAAAAAGAAACGTCCTCTCACTGTCAACTGCATTTATTTTCAGCAAACTTAACATGTGTAAATATTTGTTTGAACATAACAAGATTCAACAATTGAGACATAAACTGAACAAGTCGCACAGACATGTGACGAACAGAAATTGAATAATGTGTCCCTGAACAAAGGGGGGTCAAAATCAAAAGTAACAGTCAGTATCTGGTGTGGCCACCAGCTGCATTAAGTACTGCAGTGCATCCTCCTCCTCATGGACTGTACCATATTTGCCAGTTCTTGCTGTGAGATGTTACCCCACTCTTCCACCAAAGCGCCTGCAAATTCCTGGACATTTCTGGGGGGAATGGCCCTAGCCCTCACCCTCTGATCCAACAGGTCCCAGGCGTGCTCAATGGGATTGAGATCCAGGCTCTTCGCTGGCCAAGGCAGGACACTGACATTCCTGTCTTGTAGGAAATCACGCACAGAACGAGCAGCATGGCTGGTGCCATTGTCATGCTGGAGGGTCATGTCAGGATGAGCCTGCAGGAAGGGTACCACATGAGGGAGGAGGATGTCTTCCCTGTAACGCACAGCATTGAGATTGCCTGCAATGACAAGCTCAGTCCGATGATGCTGTGACACACCGCCCCAGATCATGACAGACCATCCACATCCAAATCGATCCCGCTCCAGAGTACAGGCCTCGGTGTAACGCTCATTCCTTTGATGATATACGTAAATCCAACCATCACCCCTGTTGAGACAAAACCGCGACTCGTCAGTGAAGAGCCATTTTTGCCAGTCCTGTCTGATCCAGCGACGGTGGGTTTGTGCCCATAGGAGACGTTGACGCCGGTGATGTTTGGTGAGGCCTACAAGCCCTCTGTCCAGCCTCTCTCAGCCTATCTCAGTCTGAGCACTGATGGAGGGATTGTGTGTTTCTGGTGTAACTCGGGCAGTTGTTGTTGCCATCCTGTACCTGTCCAGCAGGTGTGATGTTTCGGATGTACCGATCCTGTGCAGGTGTTGTTACACGTGGTCTGCCACTGCGAGGATGATCAGCTGTCCGTCCTGTCTCCCTGTAGTGCTGTCTTAGGCATCTCACAGTACGGACATTGCAATTTATTTCTCTGGCCACATCTGCAGTCCTCATGCCTCCTTGCAGCATGCCTAAGGCACGTTCATGCAGATGAGCAGGGACCCCGAACATCTTTCTTTTGGTGTTTTTCAGAGTCAGTAGAAAGACCTCTTTAGTGTCCTAAGTTTTCATAACTTTGACCTTAATTGCCTACTGTCTGTAAGCTGTTAGTGTCTTAACGACCGTTCCGCAGGTGCATGTTCATTAATTGTTCATGGTTCATTAAACAAGCATGGGAAACAGTGTTTAAACCCTTTACAATGAAGATCTGTGAAGTTATTTGGATTTTTACGAATTATCTTTGAAAGACAGGGTCCTGAAAAAGGAATGTTTCATTTTTTTAGGTAATGAGTGTTGCATCTGAGGATGAACAATCTTTTTTACATGCTACGCCGGGGCAGCTCTAGAAGGGCAGAAATTTGACGAACTGACTTGTTGGAAAGGTGGCATCCTATGACAGTGCCACGTTGAAAGTCACTGAGCTCTTCAGTAAGGCCATTTTACTGCCAATGTTTGGCTATTGAGATTGCATGGCTTTGTGCTCAATTTTATATACCTGTCAGCAACAGGTGTGGCTGAAATAGCCAAATCCACTGATTTGAAGGGGTGTCCATATACTTTGGAAATATATAGTGCATATCGACCAGACCAAAACATTCTTGATTGAGCCATTATGATCAAAATTCATCTGATGTGAGTCTACTGGAGATTTCAATGGAGAACACTTTATTATCAACCATCATATTCATAACACTATACACTTTTGACTTAAAATTTGATTTCTGAAAGCTTGAGTAATGCATCTGGGATAAAGTAACTAAACATGATTGTTTCTAATTAACATGTTGTTTGGTAGTGAATGGCCCCACAGTGTTGCCTCAAAATCTGCCAGACACAGATGGTGATAAAGATGAAAAATTATGTGGAGAGAGATGTTTAGAGAACATAATATGCTATGTGTTTGTGTGTCTCTCTGTCTATCTCTCTCTCGCTGTGTGTGTGTACAGTGCCTTGAAAAAGTATTCATCCCCCTTGACGTTTTTCCTATTTTGTTACATTACAAACTGCAATTTAAATAGATTTTCATTGGATTTCATGTAATGGACATACACAAAATAGTCAAAATTGGTGAAGTGAAATGAAAAAAATTACACATAATTAGTTAAAGTAAGTCCACCTGTGTGCAATCTACGTGTCACATGATCTGTCACATGATCTCAGTATATATACACCTGTTTTGAAAGGCCAGAGTCTGCTACACCACTGAGCAAGGGGCACCATGAAGACCAAGGAGCACTCCAAACAGGTCAGGGACAAAGTTGTGGAGAAGTACAGATCAGGGTTGGGTTATAAAGAAAATATCAGAAACTTTGAACATCCCACGGAGCACCATTAAATCCATTATTAAAAAAATTATAGAATATGGCACCACAACAAACCTGCCAAGAGAGGGCCAACCACCAAAACTCATGGACCAGGCAAGGAGGGCATTAATCAGAGAGGCAACAAAGAGACCAAAGATAACCCTGAAGGAGCTGCAAATCTCCACAGTGGAGATTGGAGTATCTGTCCATAGGACCACTTTAAGCCGTACACTCCACAGAGCTGGGCTTTACAGAAGAGTGGACAGAAAAAAAGCCATTGCTTAAAGAAAAAAATAAGCAAACACGTTTGTTGTTCGCCAAAAGGCATGTGGGAGACTCCCCAGACATATGGAAGAATGTACTCTGGTCAGGTGAGACAAAAATGTAGCTTTTTGGCCATCAAGGAAAATGCTACGTCTGGCGCAAACCCAACACCTCTCATCACCCCGAGAATACCACAAGTGATGCATGGTGGTGGCAGCATCATGCTGTGGGGATATTTTTCATCGGCAGGGACTGGGAAACTGGTCAGAATTGAAGGAATGATGGATGGTGCTAAAAACAGGGAAATTCTTGAGGGAAACCTGTTTCAGTCTTCCAGAAATTTGAGACAGGGACTGAGGTTCACCTTCCAGCAGGACAATGAGACTAAGCATACTGCTAAAGCAACACTCAAGTGGTTTAAGGGGAAACATTTAAATGTCTTGGAATGGCCTAGAATCTGTGGTATGTCTTAAAGATTGCTGTACACCAGCGGAACCCATCCAACTTGAAGCGGAGCAGTTTTGCCTTGAAGAATGGCCAGAAATCCCAGTGGCTAGATGTGCCAAGCTTATACAGACATACCCCAAGAGACTTGAGGCTTAAATTGCTGCAAAAGGTGGCTCTACAAAGTATTGACTTTGGGGGGGTGAATAGTTATGCACGCTCAAGTTGTTTGTTTCACAATTAAACATATTTTGCATCTTCAAAGTGGTAGGCATGTTGTGTAAATCAAATTTTACAAACCCCCCCAAAATCCATTGTAATTACAGTTTGTAAGGCAACAAAATAGGAAAAATGCCAAGGGGGGTGAATACTTTTGCAAGCCACTATATGTGTGTATGTGTGTGTGCTTGGGGGAGGGGTATCATTGACCAACTAGCTCGTAATTGTAAAATGTTAGGAAAAAAGCAGTTTTGTTCCTACATTCAAAACCTTTTGGTCTGTTTGGTTTCGAAATATTCTTCCTGTTTAGTTCATGTGTTGCATGAATCTGGCATTTCTTTTAACTGTGTGGCAAAGACAGAGACAACAATCCGAATAATTCTGCGGCCCGTTGGGAATTTACAGTTGTTTGTCTATTAGAGGAGTCTTTAGAGGAGTGAGAAAATCATCATTGTCTTCTGCAGCTAGGAAGGAGATCAGCTGGTGCTAACCCCACTCTGAGGGTAAGTGCTCCAGCTTGACAGAATCAGATCAGACGTTTTCAAGTGACTTTCTGGATATACCTGACTGTCACTATTTATTTTACTCAAATTGATGTGCCACCGTAGCTTATCCAGAGGTATCCTCTCACTTTCAGACGCATGACAAATAGTCCCTGGTGAGTGACGAATACCTTGTTGTAGGATTGCCAGGCTTCTGTTGGATACGTCTTTGGCTTCCTGTTTCCTGTCTGTAACCCGTTTCATCATGCTGGCAGACAGTGGCACTCCCAATACAAGACGCCAGAAAAACCATATCAACCCAAAAGACTCAACTTAAGCTGACAGTTATCATTCAGTCTCCTGCTAGTTGAGTTATTCATTGGCTCTGTATGGATTTCTATACCGATAATATGACGTAGAAAAAAGTAGTACCTCAGGTACACATGTACAAAATACAGCACAGTATATATTACATTCATCATGTCACTTGAGTAAATATACGTTCAATGATATTATGGAGAGAGGGCGGGAGAACTCCCATCAGCCATGACATGTTGATGCTCGATAGTGGGAGAGTTGTTTCTTTTAACAACAAATACAACATGTGGAAGGAAAGCTGTGACATATCTGGTGACAGGTCGCAAAAAAGCATTTTCCTGGTGAAGAGGTGGGGACTTCACACTGGACAGGGTGCCTGTGGTCTCATCGGAGGACACCCCACCTCCCCCTTCCACTCAGCTGCCTAGGGGGAAAAAAACAGATGAGGAGACGAGGAGAGATGTGACAACGAAACAAGCAGTGCTATTCCTGAAAGTTAGGGCCTTGGTGAACTGCTGCATAACAGACTCTTAAATGCGAGGGAGCAGCACTGAAATGGGCAGCCTGAAAGGTTGGCTGTACTCTACACTACCTCTGATTCAGCCGTCAAATGTGCAATTGTCACAAGCTGTGAAATAAAATTCTCCTTGAATGCATCAAAATAACAGGCTCTAAGGCAACAGAATGTGAAATCTGTGCAAGGAGGCCAAGTATTTCTTTAAACTTCTGATAAAGGTTTTACTATGGTAATCAACAGTCATTTCACCCCTGTCACAGCTACCATCTGGATCACCTCAGCTCACCACTCCAACCCAGCCTAACCCATTACTATCTTCCCCTCTATTTTTCTTCCCTCCAGTTTCCATGCTGGTTTGGAGATGCTGCCTGTCTGGAGCTGTTTTCGCTGTGTCCTGAAAGCCTGTCAGGGGAAGACTCCAGCTTCCATGGCATTAAAGCATCAAAGGAGGCCGTCTGATGTTCCGAGAACAGAGGAAGTCATCATACACAATGGGCCAACACAGCCCCAACACTCAGTCCCAAACCCATCCAATTAATCATGTATGATTCAGTTTGTATCTCCTAGCATACTCACATAATGGGACGAGTGATAAAACATTTCCCTATTTCTCTTACCGTATTTATACTGCTGGAAAAAATACCACACATACATTTTAAATGTGCTTACAATACTGTACATACAATTGTTATTATAAAGCCCCTGTGCCTTTATCCCACTAAAGTCCTCTGTGTTTGAGAGTGAAAGAGGGCTTTAGATCCAGATATTACATTTGAAGAGTTTCTTAAGTGCTCTTTGTGTGTGTGTGTGTGTGCGTGTGTGTGTGCGTGTGTGTGTGTCTGCCCTGAAAGACCTGACTGTTTATGTAATATGACATTCTCGTAAGAATACATTATTGTGCCTCTAGGTTGCAGGGTGAAAACATTGCAAAAGGTGTTGAGAGATGCTGCATCTTGCATCCTTTTATCCCTAGACATCCCTAGTAGTTTGTGGTATCGGACGATGCAATACATGTTCCTTCACACAAATGGGTTTGTGATATGTGAAATGTAATCTATGAGAGAGAGAGCATCAAGGACAAACACATGAGCAGAGCAAATCACTAACCTAAGACTTATGATGGCTTGAATGTATTTTGACAGACCTTCACGTGTTTTAGTGATGCTTGTTCTTACTGTGGGATTTAACCAGATCAGCCATGCTGCCCACTCACTATTAAGCCACTTCATAGTGTAATGAAGAGTGTGGTCGGTCTTTGAATGTGAATGGGGGCCACGCATGCACGTGACATCTCCTTAGCAGCTGTGTGCCCAGCAAGCGCACACTAGAGAAGTGCCCTGTGCCTTCGTCGGCGTCGGATGCAATTTAATAATTTAAAGCAATTAACGCTGGCAAAGGCCGAGGCATGCAGCGTCCATCTTCCACTGAGTGTACTGCTGTTTGTGTCACAGGAGAATCTCTGTTATCCCAGCGCTCGCAGCTGGCCGCGAGGCAACGAATGAGTAATATTAGAGCCCACGTTACCTGGCTCAGTAAATTGATGCTGGCAAGGGGCCTGTGTTTATCAGAGCCACCATGATAACAGACATGCCTCACATGTTTCTGTTTGTTTCAGCATACAAGCATACTTTGCATACTAGCATACTTTGCATGCTTTAAAAACAGGGTTGCGGGCCGATTGTGGCACGCAGGTGGTTTTGTGAGCAAATTGTATTTATTTTTTTGCCTTTTCATTGTTGGACATACTGTGAGAGACACCAGGAAATCGGCTCCAAGTGATTTAAATTTAGGAAATCTGTTCCCAAGAATGCACACGCGTAATAGAGAGACACGTGATCGTATACAAATGTAAGCAAGATATTAAATTATGTTTTAGTCAAATATATCTGTTTGGGTTTCTTGCAGTCAATTTGCAGTCTACAAATTATTTGTAATTATGTTCCGGCCCCCCGATCATCCTCTCAAGAAAAAAAATCTAGTTGATGATTCTTGGCCTAAAACAACCTCTCTATCCATGTTACTATACAATTGCTTACCATGTTGTGGATTTGACAAATAGGCCTAATCCAACTACAATATAGACTACAATCAGAATCTCAAATTAATGAATCCTCTAATTATCATATGGGTTATCCTTATTCATAAAGCGGACACTGTGAAACAAACATGTATACTGGTCTACCATACGTCTCATATACCTAACAGTGTCTTCTGATGTCTAGTCCTTGAATGGGAATATTACCCTACCTAAACTACCTAAACAACATAATTGTGTGTTATCTACTGGGATTTGGGTGTATTGTGTATTTCATTGTTTTGTTCTCAACTAGCTATCTTCACTCACTATGACTTGGGCAGGGAATTATTATGGTAGCCCTGAAAGGTCAAACCTTACCAGACTGAAGTAGCACACTAATCATCTCTGCCAGCCTATTTCACACACTGACATTCTCTCATTTGTTATGAGCCATCCATTCACTTCAAAGTGCTGTGGGCCACAAGTGGTGTTTTGCCTTTTCCTCTTAAATAAGAATTAGGGAGGCTTAGTTAGGGGGCTGGAGGAGAGAAAAAAATAATCCCGTCAATAGCCTTGTCTCTAACATGAAATAAAAGGCCAACCTTATGCACAATTTGTTTAGTCTGTCTTGTAAATGTCCACTGGAAATACAACATGTCAACCTCCCCGTCTGATACCAATCTCCTAGACTGGTGTCCTGCTGTCTGAGACATAGCTTAGCAATTTATATTATCTGTTAGGCATAGCCAATATGAAATATGACTCACTCTCTAACCCTCTCATGCTTTGGGATTGGGTGACATCATCACCTGCCAGAGGTGCGTCCGTTTAGATTTCGAATTGATTTCAAAATGTCATTATAAAGAAGGTGTCTGTGTCACATCAATCTCAAAGATGGTGGTTATACTGGTGGTTGTATCAGGAGCACTTCTGGTGGTAGTTGTAGTAAAAGTCAATGTAATGGTAGCCACAACAAGATGGTAACCATACTGTAGTAGACTATCAGGTTGCAATAGTTTTTTTTTGTAATGCTATCCGTTTCTCTGTTCTATCCCTAAAATACAATGTCATTATAATAGCAAGAAGCCCTCAGTTCCTGCCCCACTAACAAGATCCCTATGCCTGGTGTGTAGACAGTCAGAATTATTACAGAGACATCCATTTACCAAAGCATAGCAGAAGAGGGGGGCAAATGGAAAAGGATCATTTGAATTTGATTAAGACCAGAGAGCCATGGATAAGTGAATGGGACTTCAGAGCTTCGTGTTTGTAGCTGTGGTATCTCCCAGAAGATAGACCCTATGATCAGATTTGTTCCTCAGGATAGGGCCCCAGGCAAACCAGGCTTTAATATTTGGACCAGGCAGCAACTCTGATTGAGAATCTGCTGCTTCACCTAAACCCAGATGGTAGGAATCATCATAATTGTTATATGTACTGATGCTGTCTTCAGCCTTTTTGAGACAGTGGGAATGTCATTCATGCCAGTGTGTACAGACAGCAGGCTGAATAAGTCAGTGTATATTGTAAACAGCTCTGCATTTAAGGTTTTCTGCTATATAGTCATGACAGTTTGGTGGATTGAAAAGTGCTAAATCAACCTTAGTCAGCAGATTTCAGGATCAGAACTCCTCCCTCTCCGTTGGTGTAGCCCATTTCTGTCTCCCCTCATTGGACTTCCTGTCAACATTTGCACAATAATTCTTAAATCAAATCAAATCACATTGTATTTGTCACATACACATGGTTAAAAGCTCTCTTAAAAAATAGCAGTTATTTTTCTACATCTAATTTCTTAAAATTGCTTGTATACCTTTGTTATAAGGGTAGTGTTCAGAATACACTGGACTTGCTGCATGCATGCATTGCAGGAGCCTGAAAATTTTGTTTTTGTGTCACTTAACCATGTGCATCTCAAGTCACCTGTCAATCCAGTAAAACAGAATTAAACACAAAGGCCAGTTAACAAGGTCCTGAGACCTTGATAGATTGGAATGATTTGAGTGTCCCTGAAAGTAATTCACATATCCAATTGTTTTGTTTTGGAACCTGATTAAAGGAAAACTAAACTGCAGCCTCAGGGTAGCAAAACATTTGAGGCACATATGTGGTTAACACATTTTAGAACATAAACCCAAACCCCCTTGGAGTCAAATGCAAAAAGTTCTCAAATGTGACAAACAATCTACGACAAGAAAGCTCTTCCTCTCTGTCTCTGGTATGATCTTCTGTGTGAAGAAATCATCTACTTGACCCTTCCCCGGCGGTGAAGGCTGATAGAAGCCCTCCAGAGAGCACAGTGGAGACAGAGCCCTTTCTCTCTGCAATGCCATTAGAGTCAACTTGCCTCAAACAAACAGGCAGACATCTGTGACATTAGTGTCCTCTCTCCACTCAGATGACCACAGTCCCTGGGGCACTGTGTATCTCTGGACCTGCCATTGGACATATTGAAAGGGGTTGAACATATTTATTTTTGAAAGGGCTCTTCAGAGACTTCCTTTTTGTGCTGTAGCTACAAGCCAGAAGGACACAGTAGCTTTCTCACTCACTGCTGCAAGATGTGAAATACTGTAGAACCTACATTATATCACACTACTTGCCAGAGTTTTCTAGATATAAGTTGCCATATAGCATGTTTGGCATATTCAGACTTATAATTTGTAATCTTGGGTTTGTTTAGAACAGGGATGGGCAACTAGCGGGCCGCGGGCCGAATGATCCCCTTTTGTAGGCCTGCGGATAAATTTCCAAATTTGGATCTCAGAATCGTAAGATGCAGTTTTGAAATGTGGTTGTGCATCATCAGTTTTCCTCTTGTTATGTCAGTCACTGACAGTCACTCAATTAGCCCATGTCAGCAAATTTGGGGGGATTGGTCAATTAGTCTAGCAGCCAGCTATCTTAACTTGTAGTAATCATGGTCCAATTACCCACTGGGCGGGCCCCATTGATTTTGTTAGTCACTCAGGTATTATATTGAAAACTGAAAACATTTCTCTCCACCCTATGGCAACAACATTTCGCTTAGGCTAGGGCCGGCTCTGACTGCATGTGTTGGTATGGATGTGGGTATGCAAGATGCTGCGGCCCCCGCATAATTTTTGGTGGCCCCCACCCCCATCAAAGTTGCCCAGCCCTGGTTTAGAATCTTAATGCACATTTTCTAGTGGAAAGCCATGCACAATTCAAAGCCCCACTTACACACATCTGTTGTAGCAATAATTGCCTGTGAGCAATCAAAAGTCGACTTCTGAGTCTTTGACCCCTAATTATAGTGATTGAGTGATTAGGGAAGCAGGTGACCAGAAGAGATCAAGATGCTCTTTCAAAAAATGCACACTGATTAAACAACAAACTTGGCAGCAACATAAACACAACCAACTCGAGCAGAGATGAAACAACTACAGTATTCTCACGACACATGAACAGTCACACACACCAGTGAACAATTACACAGTTGAAGCTTTGATACACTGTTAGAATTTCCGGTCTGTTTCACGCCACATATGCCATTTTGCTGGAGCATGGCATTCATTTCTACCATACAGTGCCTTCGGAAAGAATTCAGACCTCTTGACTTTTTCACATTTAGTTAGGTTAAAGCCTTATTATAAAATGGATTAAATAAATAAAATCCTCAAAAATCTACACACACTACACCATAATGACAAAGTGAAAACAGGTTTTTAGACATTTTTTCAAATGTATAAAAAAATATATATATTTACATAATTTACAGTTGAAGTCGGAAGTTTACATACACCTTAGCCAAATACATTTCAACTCAGTTTCACATTTCCTGACATTTAATCCCAGTAAACATTCCCTGTCTTAGGTCAGTTAGGATCACCACTTTATTTTAAGAATGTGAAATGTCAGAATAATATTAGCGAGAATTATTTCTTTCAGATTTTATTTCTTTCATCACATTCCCAGTGGGTCAGAAGTTTATATACACTCAATTAGTATTTGGTAGCAATGCCTTTAAATTGTTAAACTTGGGTCAAACGTTTTGGGTAGCCTTCCACAAGCCTCCCACAATAAGTTGGGGAATTTTGTCCCATACCTCCTGACTGAGCTGGTGTAACTGTGTCAGGTTTGCAGGCCTCCTTGCTCGCATACACTTTTTCAGTTCTGCCCACAAATTTTCTATGGGATTGAGGTCAGGGCTTTGTGATGGCCACTCCAATACCTTGACTTTGTTGTCCTTAAGCCATTTTGCCACAACTTTGGAAGTATGCTTAGGGTGATTGTTCATTTGGAAGACCCATTTGCGACCAAGCTTTAACTTCCTGACTGATGTCTTGAGATGTTGCTTCCATATAACCACATAATTTTCCTCCCTCATGATGCCATCTATTTTGTGAAGTGCACCAGTCCGTCCTGCAGCAATGCACCCCCAAAATATGATGCTGCCACCCCCATGCTTCACGGTTGGAATGGTGTTCTTTGGCTTGCAAGACTTCCCCTTTATCCTCCAAAAATAACGATTGTCATTATGGCCAAACAGTTGTATTTTTGTTTCATCAGACCAGAGGACAATTCTCCAAAAAGTACAATATTTGTCCCCATGTGCAGTTGCAAACCGAAGTCTGGCTTTTTTATGGCCGTTTTCGAGCAGTGGCTTCTTCCTTGCTGAGTGGCCTTTCAGGTTATGTCGATATAGGACTCATTTTACTGTGGGTATAGATACTTTTGTACCTGTTTTCTCCAGCATCTTCACAAGGTCCTTTGCTGTTGTTCTGGGATTGATTTGCACTTTTCGCACCAAAGTACATTCATCTCTAGGAGACAGAACGCATCTCCTTCCTGAGCGGTATGATGGCTGCGTGGTCCTATTCTGTTTATACTTGCGTACTATTGATTGTACAGATGAACGTGGTACCTTCAGGCATTTGAAAATTGCTCCCAAGCATGAACCAGAGTTGTGGAGGTCTCCAATTCTTTTTTAGAAAAATTACTTTAGGTCTTGGCTGATTTCTTTTGATTTTCCCATGATGTCAAGCAAAGAGGCACTGAGTTTGAAGGTAGGCCTTGAAATACATCCACAGGTAAACCTCCAATTGACTCAAATGATGTCAATTAGCCTATCAGAAGCTTCTAAAGCCATGACATACTTTTCTGGAATTTTCCAAGCTGTTTAAAGGCACAGTCAACTTAGTGTATGTAAACTTCTGACCCACTGGAATTGTGATATATTGAATTATAAGTGAAATAATCTGTCTGTAAACAATTTTTGGAAAAATTACTTGTGTCATGCACAAAGTAGATGTCCTAACAAATTGCCAAAACTATAGTTTGTTGACAAGACATTTGTTGAATGGTTGAAAAACGAGTTTTAACGACTCCAACCTAAGTGTATGTAAACTTCTGACGTCAACTGTTCATAGGTCCAACAGTTGACAGTGTATGTCATAGCAAAAACCAAGCCATGAGGTCGAAGGAATTGTCCGTAGAGCTTCAAGACAGGAATGTGCTGAGGCACAGATCTGGAAAGGGTACCAAAAAATGTCTGCAGCATTGAAAGTCCCCAAGAACACAGTGGCCTCCATCATTCCTAAATGGAAGAAATTTGGAACCACAAAGACTCTTCCTGGAGCTTGCCGCTCGGCCAAACTGAGCAATTGGGGGAGAAGGGCCTTTGTCAGGGAGGTGACCAAGAATCCAATGGTCACTCTGACAGAGCTTTAGAGTTCCTCTGTGGAGATGGGAGAACCTTCCAGAAGGACAACCATCTATGTAGCACTCTACCAATCAGGCGTTTATGGTAGAGTGGCCAGATGGAAGCCACTCCTCAGTAAAAGGCACATGACAGCCCGCTTGGAGTTTGCCAAAAGGCACGTAAAGACTCTCAGACCGTGAGAAACAAGATTCTCTGGTCTGATGAAACCAAGAGTGAACTCTTTGGCTTGAATGCCAAGCATCCCTTCTGGAGGGAACCTGGCACCATCCTTATGGTGAAGCATGGTGGTGGCAGCTGTGGTGATGTTTTTCAGCGACAGGGACTGAGAGACTAGTCAGGACTGAGGCAAAGATGAACAGAACAAAGTACATAGATCCTTGGTGAAAATCTGCTCCAGAGCACTCAGGACCTCAGACTGGAGTGAAGGTTCACCTTCCAGCAGGACAATGACCCTAAGCACACAGCCAAGACAATGCAGGAGTGGCTTTCGGGACAAGTCTCTGAATGTCCTTGAGTGGCCCAGCCAGAGTCCAGACTTGAACCTGATCGAACATCTCTGGAGAGACCTGAAAATAGCTGTGCAGCAACGCTCCCCATCCAACCTGACAGAGCTTGAGAGGTTCTGGAGAGAAGAATGGGGAAACTCGCCGAATACAGGTGTGACAAGCTTATAGCGTCATACCCAAGAAGACTCGAGGCTGTAGTCGCTGCCAAAGGTGCTTCAACACAGCACTGAGTAAAGCATCTGAATACTTATGTAACTGTGAAATTTCAGTTTTTCGAAAATCCTGATTTTGCTTTGTCATTATGGGGTATTGTATTTTAGAATAAGGCTGTGACCTAAAAAGATGTGGAAAAAGTCAAGGGGTCTGAATTCATTCTGAAGGCACTGTATGTCTTAAGCTGCCACCATTAAAAGCATAGCTCAGTGGCATGCTTTTTCCACTAATGCCGCCGGCAGAGGAAGTTAAGAGCATTATGCAGGTGTTACAAATATCACAAAGGAGAACTGAGAAGGAGCAATGGGATAAAATATATGAGATTTCCTTCTCTGTTTGAATGATGCACATAAAAAATCATTACGTACTCTAACCCTAAATATAGAACATCAGTCCTTTCAAACTTAGTCAGTGACTAAAGGGGTGTGTTGGGGAGAGAGAGGGATATGACTAACACTTCTTGGAGACTGTTTCTCAAGTCTAATCCATGAAATGGCTATCCCTCAAAATGTGGTTACAAATAAAAGCAAAATAAAGTTTGTCATCCGCCAAATAGTGTTCCTCAAATTATTTTAGTACGACCCAGCGAAACAAACTTCCTGTATCTGACTCATAGCTCACAGGCAATGATATTCATCTATGAATTTTTAAATGATTGTCCTGCTTATGTGCACTGAAGTACGGTGAGTTTGGCAATTGTCCACATTTCGAAATCTGTTGCAGTTCTTTTGTATTATTTTGTAGTTTTATTCCCTTGTAGCTAATAGGAAGGGTTAAACAGTTTGTATATGTATTTTTTATCTATTCCACCATTCTTGATAAGTGAGGGAAATATTTAATGCATAACAATAAATTGCATATTTATTTCCAAGCAAATGTTATCTGGAATTAATTCCTTTTTTTTTGTTTCTGGTTGACGAAATCCTACGACATCTATATTAACATGCAGTGCAGAGTGGAGTGTGGTCCCTGTTCATGAGCTATTTAATCTCTTTGGGCTTGACATTTGAAAGCTTCCATCCCCACCTCGTCCCTATCACACCAAAGAGAAGTGATATGTGCAAATCCAGCATTGTTGTTGCACAGGCTCATGTCTCATGTCTCAAATCACCCTAAACCATTATCTACTCTTAATGCCATTTCACATTACAGCACAAACACCTCTTATAAATTCCTTATGCAAAAAAAAGAATTGTGTCGAGGTAAGGTGGGAAAAATTCTCTGAATAGCCTTGCTTAATTTGATATGAAGAGAGTTCAGATTATTCTGCAAAACTGATACAGAATTCTGAGTCATTAGATGAGTGTAAATTCATTTTTTATTTATCCTTTATTTAACTAGGTAAGTCAGTTAAGAACAAATTCTTATTTACAATGACGGCGTACCCCGGACGACGCTGGGCCAATTGTGCTCCCAATCACGGCTGGATTTGATTCAGCCTGGATTCAAACCAGGGACTGTAGCATTGCCTCTTGCACTGAGATGCAGTGCTTTAGACCACTGCATCACTTGGGAGTCGCGTTCATTCCAGGGGGCCTGGAGCACAGGTGTCTAAAAAGAATTTTCTGGGTAAAAAACAACAAGTCTCATGATTAACTCTTTAGCTGGTATTAATCCAATGTGGCACGATGCTTTGCCATGGAGGCCATGTATTGTTGCTGGTGAGAAGCTCTGGCCCCTTGTTGGCAGCAAAGACAAGCTTCAGAGTAAGCCAGCTGTCAGGAGACAGTCCACTACGTTGGGATTTCAGTGTACTCAACCAACAGACAAGGATCTGTTATGGTTAACTAAGAATAATTAAAGGCAGTAAAATAAAGAAAAAGGAAACTATGGTCATACCCCATAAAACCCCTTCAAATCCCTAAACAAGAGCCCATTTCAACGCTGTAGGGAATCCATTGTGAAAAGTCTTGAGAAATCGCAGTGTAAATATTTATAGAGACCTTAATGATGCATGGGGCTTGGACACTGTCTCCAGTGAGGTTTGTATTAAACAGAGCTGCAGAGGTCATGATGGGTGTGTCAGATTACTTGGCCACATTGGATATGAAAGAGAAAGACAAAGGCTGCTGTCTGCCTGGAGTAGGATTTCTTCTTGTAACAATGTGGAGGATTTATCGTGTTGCAATATGTGTGGCACATTATTGTGAGTGTGATGGATGGGGTGGGGTGAGGGGCAATGCCAGGGCCTAATGTGGTCCAGTTCAGGGTCCCCAACTGGGCAGGATAACGTCTCTGCCTCTCTAGCTAAACGCAGGGCCAGTTATTGACAGATATGGCTCAGGTGGTGTTTGGGCTGATTAAGATGGCTTCCAGCAGAGGGAGAAAATGATTCTCCAAGGGTTGTAATACGTTGACAAAACAGGGAATGATCGTTTCTTTGTTTTACTTAGCATATCAACGACTGAAAGCTCCTTTAGTCACTTCTTACATAACTACTAAAGTGGCACATTTTAAACAGATAGGATTTATATAGCACTTTGCCAAGGGGGAACTGACCTCATCCACTATATAATGTAACAGACTCCTGGGTGATGTAACTGTGTCCATTTTGTGGCAGGAAGCCCACCACCACCTATCAGGCATCTGTGAAGATATGAATAAATATGGGAATTAATGAATGTGACCTTGGGAAATAGTGATAAAACTCTTGGTGGGAGAGGGTTGGAACAGCTTTCCGTATGGTTTCGTTGTGTTTAAGCTGCACGTCTAGGTCTGGATTTCATCAACCTAAATAAGATCTGTCACTGACTAAAACAAATCATGTGTGTAGCTTTGTTTGTCCCTTGTGTAGAGATGCTTCAAAACTTTGTTTACTGAAGTGGGGGAATGTTTGTCTCTTATCATGGGGTTCAGAGAGAGGTGACAATGCAAATGATTCTGGTTTTATAATAGTCTGCATGTGTTAATACACAAGAGTGCAGTATAGATAGACAGCTTACTGACATATCCAACTTTTTTTTACAGTGTGCATATCATATGAGCCAAGTCGTAATAATTAATTAAAAACAAATACAGTACTGCATGTATTTCAGTGACCGTCCATCCTTTGTCAATAGATGGAGGTTATGTTTGGGCTATCACACCACAGGAGATCAGATTAGCAGGCCACACACGTCAAAAGGAGGAGGAGATAATAGATAGATGGGAGATGGACTGGAATGGGTTTCCCTCTAAAAGGTCCATCTAAGGGTTCTGCCCACTGCCCCTGATCCAGCAGGCAGATCCCTGGAAGGCTCTATCCTATGTACTGGATATCACCAACGCAGCAGCCCCCGCCGCCCCGCCTGGCCCACACCCTCTGTTTGGTCTGTGAGATTCTCATTTCTGCCCAGCAGCTTGTTTCCTTTCCATTAGCTGGCGCGGCACAGGCCCACGTTGATTCAATTACATCCGCTGTACCTGCCAATGGCTCCCCTGCTCCCCAGCATTGCACCGCCAGCCAGACCATCCATCGCCGCTGCCTTATCACGCCAACTGTCCACGGCACCGCTGAGTATCCCCATTCAAATTTAGGATCTGTCACCTATAAGAATAAAGAGAAGCGAGGACAAGAGACAAAGGCACTCTTACAACCAATACTTTCTTTTTATTCAAGTTTAACATTGACGCTGCCCTAGTCATTAGGATCAAACATGATTCTTCTTTCAACGAGTGTCAATAGTTATACTAAACAAAACATCAGATTAAATCAAATCTTTTTTGTGTATGTGGACTTCTTTGAATACAAAATTAGTCTACTTTTTATTTTAAGGATGCTAGCATTAACTTGAATTGAAGTATTCCTTGGCAGGGTAGCCTAGTGGTTAGAGCGTTGGACTAATAACCAAAAGGTTGCAAGATTGAATCCCCGAGCTGACAAGGTAAAAAATCTGTCGTTCTGCCCCTGAACAAGGCAGTTAACCCACTGTTCCCAGGCCGTCATTGAAAATAATAATTTGTTCTTAACTGACTTGCCTAGTTAAATAAAGGTACAAATAAATAAATGAAAATAAACATTCATATGTTCAGAAATGCAATGTCTTTCTTCCAATGACAATATCTAAAAAGAGCCTGTCCTGATACATCTGTCAAACACTCCATCGATTTAACAACTCAGACACAAATTAGCCTAAATTTGATCAAAAGAGGCTGACATCATCAGAGCAAGAACATCATAGACACCAACATGATCAGCCCTCAGCTCTGCTTTTAATGTTTGCATTTAATTATTCATATACCCTGTATATTGTACACTCCTTCACAGAGAAACTGTTGCAGAGTCTAACATTTATTGGTGTTCCCGTGGAGAGGCATTGCTCTGTGAATAATTGTTTAATAACTTCAAAATGAACAAAGCGGTCATAACCAAGAACAACAGTTGTTTTTCTGGCCATGTGACCTAACCAGGAAAAACTCAAATGGCCTTAGTTACAAAATAATGTGAGAAGAAAGTCATATTGGTTGGCTTTTTAATAAACCACATTCTGCTCATCTTCTTTGCCTACTCTACTCTGCCTGTGAAATCCCTATTTTTTCTTTAGCAATTACGTCCTGGTGTGATTAGGTCAAGGATGCAGTACAGTTTGTGTTTTTACTGTCTCTAAGCACAGTGGGGTACCCTGACTTGTCCATCATATCTCTCTCTCTCTCTCTCTCTCTCTCTCTCTGCAAGGAAAAACAGTCCGTGCTCCAATGCCCACCGACTGATAAGGTGTCAGATATCTTGCTCTCCATGATGGGAGCTGCTCTGTTTTTGTTTAATCTGAAGTCGCACAGCATCAAAACATTAGAATCATCCTTTTTAACATGCTCCGTGCGCTGCCTGTATATGCCTCAGATTTTGCAGCTGAAATCTTTTTGGGTGGAGACTTTTAAATAGGACCAGACAGAACTAAACACCATATTTACATCATACAAAAGGCCACATGGTGTAGCTATATTCTTCAGAAGCTATATTCATTGCCGTAATACATAGCTATTTTCTTCAGAATTCGGATTGTAGGCCGATTTGGTTCGACATTTTGATTCCTGATCTCTAAGAGTCACAAAGATGGTTAGCCTACATAAGCCATTCACTACTCCTCAAGGAATCATACTAATGTATCAATGCATGACTGAAAATAAAGGACATGTTTTGTCATACAGCATATGTGTTAGTGCAAAGTTATTTGCCCCATACCTTATTTGTTGAAATTATAATTGGTTCTATATATAGAGCATTGTCTGATGTGTATTATTTTACTTAGAACACTGGCCCAGTTCCCACCAGACTCAAAAAGAGAAACAAAATGGTGGTTCACAACACAGCCAATAAAAGGAGAGAAGGAAGGTGTTGTTCTCACCCAATGACTAATTTGTGCTTTTAGAGAACTGATTAAAACCTGCCACACTTGCTGATTGCTATGCCATCCACCAGTGTCACCTCAGACATGGTATCTGTTTTTCCTTCCCTCTCCCTGCTTTAGCCTGCTAAATGCGGCTGTGTGAACAGTGAATCCATTACCCCAGCGACAGCCACATTCAATTATTAGACGGACTAATAATCTGACGGAATTGATCGTTCACTATATTCCCAGCCAAATGGCCAATGCAGGAAGGATCATGTTTGATATTCCTTGTTGTAGGATAGGAATAGGACTCTGTGGCTGAAAATGAGCTTTCACCGCCCAGAGTGGAGGGGCCACTGTTTAATTTGTAATCAGAGAAAATGGAAGACTGATAATCAAGCACATTGTTTGATTAGGCTATGTTTATTACATTGTATGTCCAATGTAGATTTTTTTTTATCTGAGTCTTTGCTTTACATGATTGGTCAATATATGCATGCAGAAAATATATTTGTTACTATGGAAGTCCATTCCCGCCACCAATGGGAGACCAGAGTTTTTCCTGATCTGGTAGGCTAAACTAACCAGGTAAAACTCCGGATCCTAGTCGTAGGGTATGACAAAGTAATAAATCAGTTGTAAAACTGTGTTATGTGGGCTATGATGGGACCAGATTTTTTCTAATCAGGTCACAAGTTTTTTTTTTTTTAACGGGGTGGCTACAGTTCCGGATTATCTGGACACCTGATTTTCTTGATCAAATCCTGAGATTTCTTGATCAGCGATGAACGCCTTTGTCTGCCGTAGCCTACAATCTTCATGTTGTACACAAAGGACTTGATCGACATGTTCCAACTACTGCATTCCATGCCTCAGCAGGTCATTTAAGCATAAGCTTGATTTCGTGTTCTTTTTTTCAGGAGGCGAGTTAGGCTACATGCATCTTTTTACATGTTGTACACAAAAGACATGATCAACATGTTCGTACAAACTCGCAGATACTGTAGTTTTTTCCCCCAATGCAAAACTCAAGTGGGGAGTTACACTAAAGTGTACAAAACGTTAGGAACACCTGCTCTTCCATGATATAGACTGATCAGGTGAATCCAGGTGAAATGTATGATCCCTTATTGATTTCACCTGCTAAATCCACTTCAGTCATCCATACTTCACGGTGGGAACCACACATGCAGAGATCATCCGTTCACCTACTCTGCGTCTCACAAAGTACACGGCGGTTGGATCCAATTATCTCACATTTGGATTCATCAGACCAAGGACAGATTTCCTCCGGTCTAATGTCCATTGCTCGTGTTTCTTGGCCCAAGCAAGTCTCTTCTTATTATTGGTGTCCTTTAGTAGTGGTTTCTTTGCAGCAATTCGACCACGAAGGCCTGATTTACACAGTCTCCTCTGAACAGTTGATGCTTAGATGTGTCTGTTACTTGAACTCTGTGAAGAATTTATTTGGGCTGCAATTTCTGAGGCTGGTAACTCTAATGAACTTTTCCTCTGCAGCAGAGTCTGGGTCTTCCTTTCCTGTGACAGTCCTCCTGAGAGCCAGGTTCATCAGAGCGCTTGATGGTTTTTGCGACTGCACTTGAAGAAACTTTAAAAGTTCTTGAAATGTTCCGTATTGACTGACCTTCATGTCTTAAAGTAAAGCAATGAAAGCCTTGGTTTCATGCATGTTAACATAAGAAGCCCCCTCCCTAATTTGTTTTATTCACTGGTTTAGCACACTCTGCCAACCCAGATGTCTTAGCCGTGTCTGAATCCTGGCTTTGGAAGACCACCTAAATCGCTGAAATTTCCATCCCTAACTGTAACATTTTCCACCAAGATAGAACTGCCAAAGGGGGGAAGAGTTGCAATCTACTGCAGAGATAGCCTGCAGAGTTCTGTCTTACTATCTAGGTCTGTACCCAAACAATTCAAGCTTCTACCTTTAAAAATCCACCTTTCCAGAAACAAGTCTCTCACCATTGCCGCTTGCTATAGACCACCCTCTGCCCCCAGCTGTGCCCTGGACACCATATGTGAATTGATTGCCCCCCATCTATCTTCACAGCTTGTGCTGCTAGGTGACCTAAACTGGGACATGCTTAACACCCCGGCCATCCTACAATCTAAGCTTGATGCCCTCAATCTCACACAAATTATCAATGAATCTACCAGGTACAACCCCAAATCCGTAAACACGGGCACCCTCATAGATATCATCCTAACCAACTTGCCCTCCAAATACACCTCTGCTGTTTTCAACCAAGAACTCAGCGATCACTGCCTCATTGCCTGCATCCGTAATGGGTTTGCGGTCAAACAACCACCCCTCATCACTGTCAAACGCTCCCTAAAACACTTCAGTGAGTAGGCCTTTCTAATCGACCTGGTATCGTCCAGGTATCCTGGAATGATATTGGCCTCATCCCGTCAGTAGAGGATGCCTGGTTATTCTTTAAAAGTGCCTTCCTCACCATCTTAAATAAGCATGCTCCATTCAAAAAATTTAGAACCAGGAACAGATATATCCCTTGGTTCAGTCCAGACCTGACTGCCCTTGACCAGCACAAAAACATCCTGTGGCGTACTGCATTAGCATCGAATAGCCCTGTGATATGCTACTTTTCAGGGAAGTTAGGAACCAATATACATAGGCAGTTAGGAAAGCTAAGGCTAGCTTTTTCAAACAGAAATTTGCATCCTGTAGCACAAACTCAAAAAAGTTCTGGGACACTGTAAAGTCCATGGAGAATAAGAGCACCTCCTCCCAGCTGCTCACTACACTGAGGCTAGGAAACACTGTCACCACCGATAAATCCACTATAATTGAGAATTTCAATAAGCATTTTTCTACAGCTGGCCATGCTTTCCACCTGCAACCCCTATTACTAGCCTGTTCAACCTCTCTTTCGTATTGCCTGAGATTCCCAAAGATTGGAAAGCTGCCATGATCATCCCCCTCTTCAAAGGGGGAGACACTCTAGACCCAAACTGCTACAGACCTACATATATCCTACCCTGCCTTTCTAATGTCTTCGAAAGCCAAGTTAACAAACAGATTACCGACCATTTCGAATTCCACCGTACCTTCTCTGCTATGCAATCTGGTTTCAGAGCTGGTCATGGGTGCACCTCAGCCACGCTCAAGGTCCTAAACGATATCATAACCACCATCGATAAGAGACATTACTGTGCAGCCGTATTCATCGACCTGGCCAAGTTTTTCAAATGACTGCCTCGCCTGGTTCACCAACTACTTCTCTGAAAGAGTTCAGTGTGTCAAATCGGAGGGCCTGTTGTCTGGACCTCTGGCAGTCTCTATGGTGGTGCCACAGGGTTCAATTCTCGGGCCGACTCTCTTCTCTGTATACATCAATGATATTGCTCTTGCTGCTGGTGATTCTCTGATCCACCTCTACGCAGACGACACCATTCTGTATACTTCTGGCCCTTCTTTGGACACTGTGTTAACTAACCTCCAGACGAGCTTCAATGCCATACAACTCTCCTTCCGTTGCCTCCAACCGCTCTTAAATGCAAGTAAAACTAAATGCATGCTCTTCAACCGATCGCTGTCCGCACCTGCCCGCCCATCCAGCATCACTACTCTGGACGGTTCTGACTGAGAATATGTGGACAACTACAAATACCTAGTTGTCTGGTTAGACTGTAAACTCTCCTTCCAGACTCACATTAAGCCTCTCCAATCCAAAATGTAATCTAGAATCTGCTTCCTATTTCACAACAAAGCATCCTTCACTCATGCTGCCACACATACCCTCGTAAAACTGACCATCCTACCGATCCTCGACTTCGAAGATGTCATTTACAAAATAGCCTTCAACACTGAACCTGGAGACTCATATCTCCCTCACTAGCTTTACGCACCAGCTGTCAGAGCAGCTCACAGATCACTGTACCTGTACATAGCCCATCTGTAAATAGTCCACCCAACTACCTCATCCCCATACTGTATTTATTTATTTATCATGCTCCTTTGCACCCCAGTATCTCTACTTGCACATTCATCTTCTGCACATCATTCACTCCAGTGTTTAATTGGTATATTGTAATTACTTTGCCACCATGGCCTATTTATTGCCTTACCTCCCTTATCTTACCTCATTTGCACCCACTGTATATAGACTTTTTTGTACTGTATTATTTACTGTATGTTTGTTTATTCCATGTGTAACTCTGTGTTGTTGTATGTGTCAAACTGCTTTACTTTATTCTTGGCCAGGTCACAGTTGTAAATGAGAACTTGTTCTCAACTAGGCTACCTGCTTATTTGAGCTGTTCTTACCATAATATGGACTTGGTCTTTTACCAAATAGGGCTATCTTCTGTATACCACCCATACCTTGTCACTACACAACTGATTGGCTCAAACGCATTAAGAAGGAAAGATATTCCACAAATTAACTTTTAGCAAGGCACACATGTTAATTGACTTGCATTCCAGGTGACAACTGTAACCTTTATTTAACTAGGCAAGTCAGTTAAGAACAAATACAATGACTGCCAACTCCAATTGTGCGCCACCCTATGGGACTCCCAATCACGGCCAATTGTGATACAGCCTGGATGAAGCTGGTTGAGAGAATGCCAAGAGTGTGCAAAGCTGTCATCAAGGCAAAGGGTGGCTAATTTCAAGAATCTCAAACATAAAATCTATTTTGATTTGTTTAACACTTTTTTGGTTGCTACATGATTTCATATGTGTTATTTCATAGTTTTGATGTCTTCACTATAATTCTACAATGTAGAAAATAGTAAATATAAAGAACAACCTTGGAAGGAGTAGGTGTGTCCAATCTTTTGACTGTTGGTACTGTATACCAAATTAGATCACATTCACATTTTTGCTTAACACAAATAAATAGGCCTATTTTAGGCTATGAATACACAGCTTAACCTATAAATGCATGACGTTACCTCCTCGTTTCCCCTGCCCTGAGGGGATCAGAGTGCATAGGCTTCTTTAGGCTACCTGCAGCTGTGGTTGTAATCAGTAGGCTACACGAGTAGACAAGTCATGACGAAAGTCAGTCTAAAGAACTATACTTTGAGCCTCTTCTCAACGCTTTTGTGTCAATATTTGTATTACACCGAATCAAAGGTGTTGAGACAAATGCAAGCTCCCCACACGTTTGCCGACGGCCCCGCTGTGCTAATCTCAACGTGGATAGACGGAAATCACAACATAATGCTACAAATGAAGAAACATATCATATATGTACGGTGCATTCAGAAAGTATGCAGACCCCTTGATTTTTTCCACATTTTGTTACGTTACATCCTTATTCTAAAATTGATTAAATGATTTTGTTTCCTCATCAATCTACACACAATACATAATGACAGTAAAAACTGAGTTTTAGAAATATCACATTTACATAAGTATTCAGACCCTTTACTCAGTACTTTATTGAAGCACCTTTATGTAGCGATTACAGCCTCGAGTCTTCTTGGGTATGACGCTACAAGCTTGGCACTCCTGTACTTGAGGAGTTTATCCTATTCTTCTCTGCAGATCCTCTTAAGCTCTGTCAGGTTGGATGGGGAGCGTTGCTCCACAGGGGGGATCAACTCCATATTAATGCCCATGATTTTGGAATGAGATGTTCGTCAAGCAAGTGTACACATACTAATATATATATATTAGTACTAATAGTACATACTAAAACTATATATTAGTATGTGGATACTTGCTCTGTGCAAGCCAGTCAATCTCTTTCACACCGATCTCGACAAACCATTTCTGTATGGACCTCGCTTTGTGCAAGGGGGCATTATCAAGCTGAAACAGAATAGGGCCTTCCCCAAACTGTTGCCTCAAAGTTGGAAGAACAGAATCATCCTAGAATGTCATTGTACAGTCGTGGACAAAAGTTTTGAGAATGACACAAATATTATTTTCCACAAAGTTTGCTGCTTCAGTGTCTTTAGATATTTTTGTCAGATGTTACTATGGAATACTGACATATAATTACAAGCATTTCATAAATGTCAAAGGCTTTTATTGACAATTACATGAAGTTGATGCAAAGAGTCAATATTTGCAGTGTTGACCCTTCTTTTTCCAGACCTCTGCAATCCGCCCTGGCATGCTGTCAATTAACTTCTGGGCCACATCCTGACTGATGGCAGCCCATTCTTGCATAATCAATGCTTGGAGTTTGTCAGAATTTGTGGGTTTTTGTTTGTCCACCCACCTCTTGAGGATTGACCACAAGTTCTCAATGGGATTATGGTCTGGGGAGTTTCCTGGCCATGGACCCAAAATATCGATGTTTTGTTCCCCGGGCCACTTAGTTATCACTTTTGCCTTATGGCAAGGTTCTCCATCATGCTGGAAAAGGCAATGTTCGTCACCGAACTGTTCCTGGATGGTTGGGAGAAGTTGCTCTCGGAGGATGTGTTGGTACCATTCTTTATTCATGGCTGTGTTCTTAGGTAAAATTGTGAATGAGCCCACTCCCTTGGCTGAGAAGCAACCTCACACATGAATGGTCTCAGGATGCTTTACTGTTGGCATGACACAGGACTGATGGTAGCGCTCACCTTGTCTTCTCCGGACAAGCTTTTTTCCGGATGCCCCAAACAATCGGAAAGGGGGTTCATCAGAGAAAATGACTTTACCCCAGTCCTCAGCAGTCCAATCCCTGTACCTTTTGCAGAATATCAGTCTGTCCCTGATGTTTTTCCTGGAGAGAAGTGGCTTCTTTGCTGCCCTTCTTGACACCAGGCCATCCTCCAAAAGTCTTTGCCTCACTGTGCATGCAGATGCACTCACATCTGCCTGCTGCCATTCCTGAGCAAGCTCTGTACTGGTGGTGCCCTGATCCCGCAGCTGAATCAACTTTAGGAGAAGGTCCTGGCGCTTGCTGGACTTTCTTGGGCGCCCTGAAGCCTTCTTCACAACAATTGAACCACTCTCCTTGAAGTTCTTGATGATCCGATAAATGGTTGATTTAGGTGCAATCTTACTGGCAGCAATAGCCTTGCCTGTGAAGCCCTTTTTGTGCAAAGCAATGATGACGGCACATGTTTCCTTGCAGGTAACCATGTTTGACAGAGGAAGAACAATGATTCCAAGCACCACCCTCCTTTTGAAGCTTCCAGTCTGTTATTCGAACTCAATCAGCATGACAGAGTGATCTCCTGCCTTGTCCTCGTCAACACTCACACCTGTGTTAACGAGAGAATCACTGACATGATGTCAACTGGTCCTTTTGTGGCAGGGCTGAAATGCAGTGGAAATGTTTTTGGGGGATTCAGTTCATTTGCATGGCAAAGAGGGACTTTGCAATTAATTGCAATTCATCTGATCACTCTTCATAACATTCTGGAGTATATGCAAATTGCCATCATACAAACTGAGGCAGCAGACTTTGTGAAAATTAATATTTGTGTCATTCTCAAAACTTTTGGCCACGACTGTATGCTGTAGCATTAAGATTTCCCTTCAGTGGAACTAAGGAGCCAAACTATGAAAAACTGCCCCAGACCATTATTCCTCCTCTAACAAACTTTACAGTTGACACTATGCATTCTGGCAGGTAACGTTCTTCCGGCATCCGCCAAACCCAGATTCCTCTGTCGGACTGCCAGATGGTGAAGCGTGATTCATCACTCCAGAGAACGAGTTTCCACTGCCCCAGAGTCCAATGACGGCGAGCTTTACACCGTTTCAGCCAACACTTGGCATTGCACATGGTGATCTTAGGCTTGTATGTGGCTGCTCAGCCATGGAAACCCAAATCCGTTGAGTGTTGCAACTGAGGACAGACGATCTTCAGCACTCGGCGGTCCCATTCTGTGAGCTTGTGTGGCATATCACTTCGCGGCTGAGCCATTGTTGCTCCTAGACGTTTCCACTTCACAATAACAGCACTTACAGTTGACCAGGGCAGCTCGAACAGGGCATACATTTGACGAACTGACTTGTTAGAAAGGTGGCATCCTATGATGGTGCCACGTTGAAAGTCACTTAGTATTAATATGTATTCATTTTTTATTTTACAGGGGGAGCTGCACGACCCTCAGCACCTCTACTTCCCACAGCTATGCCAGTAGCTATTTGCAACACAATTAAAGTCATTCTAACCACTTTAAGTCATAGGCCTATTGTGGTTGGAGATATGCACAGCTTCATTCACCTTGTTTCGGTGGTAGCCCAGACCATGGCCAACTTTCAGACAAGCATTCGGTTTATGAAACATAGTCAGCACTTAGTGTACATGGTACGCTAATTATTATACATTTTGCAGTAAGTAAAAGTAATATATTACTCACTTTACCAACGTTTCTACCAGTTGTTACAATGTGTCCAGCGGGGGTTTAATTTCTCCCTGTTTGTTATTCTGAGAATATAAATGTATGAGCTCTTCATTATTTCTGCTTTGATGTATACACAATTTGTTCTATGCTGATTCATCTAGGAATGTCATGCCATGGTTATGAGTGTAATAGGTCTACTGTGATGTCTTTCGTGTCCCTATTTCAAAATTGTATTTTCTTTTTCTTATATTACCTTTTTAACTTTGCATTGTTGTAAAAGGACCCAGCATTTCACTGTTAGTCTACACCTGTTGTCTCCGAAGCATGTGACAAATACAATTTGATTTCATTTGATTTTAGAGAGATACATGTTACATCACCTCTCTTGAGAAGTGAGTCGGTATGACCGAATCCAGTTACAAGGGTTGCCAACTGGCAGCCTATTTATGACTGTCTGTTTCAGACCTTAGGCTTAGAGTTAGGAGGTAGACAGCACATTTTTTACAAATATTTTCTGGATCCATTTGTGTATATTCAAATTGACTGCTAAACACAGATCATCTGGCTTTAAATAAAACACCTGACTTCACCTGAAAGACTTGTCCAGCGCATACATACCACCTCTCTTGGCCGTGAGACACCATATTAGCTACCTTACCACAGCTCCCAATGTTTCTATGCAGTTATAAAGCTAATACTAAAATGGTATCTGCTTACAGTTGTATTAACCAATAGCAGCGTAATGTTATGTGCTACCATAAGCTACAGCTGTATTTCCCTACAGCCTAATTAAACAGTGGCTCAACCATTGCAACATAGGCCGTAGTACAGTAGGCTGTTAAGGTTGGTAGGGGTAATAATGAAGGGAAGCTAACCTGTAATTGGAAGCAAAACTGTTTTGCATTGTAACTATTTCACTTTATTCATCCGGAAAGTTTTTATTTTCATTTGATGTACATTTATTTTGAAGATGAGTTTTCTCTCCATCTCCCTTGAGTGTTCTCGGTTCCCAGGGAGGGCTTTACTTCCATCCGCCTGTTTTGATTGGACGAAGATTTCTAAACCTAGTGTAACCATTCTCGCTGTTCTCTTGCACTGTTTGGGTCTGGAAACTTGCGACAGATGCGAAACTGCTTCCATCTGGTATCGCAAGGAAGTGGAAAAGGGGGGTGAATCTACTTAGGCGCCCTCGGCAAGACATCCTGCTTGCATTGCTACTAAGATCTGCGAGCTTCATTTCGTTTCACTAGAAAGCTGGAGAGGACGTGCGTTCCTAAGCGGCTGCACCGGATTGATCGTTGGGGATGCTACGGTTTTATTCCTTTTCTCTTGATACTATACTCGCCCTAGGCGTCTAGTTCCACTGTCTTCTCAAATGGTCCACGGTATTTCTCTTATCCAGCGGAACTCACTGGAGGAGAGGCGCTTGGACCAGGAGTGATAACGCAAGGACGGGTCGAGTTGGATGTTCATAGCCATAAAGAAGTGGTCATAGTCTGGAGCTGCTAATGGGACAAGCAGTGGACTGACAACATTGAGTCTGGTTTCACTCCAAGCAAGGTAAGGGATTTAGCCCATAGTTTTCGCGCTATCCATGTATTTTAGTACAGTTGTGTTGTGCAATTTCTGGAGTCATTTCAACTGGAAATTGTGATAGTCCTGCGATTGGACCGAAATTGCTTTTCCAAATTATAAAACCTACCCCTCAGATGCGACATTTTTATACATTTAATACGTAATCTGAGTGGACTGTGTCCATTGTATGTCCGGCACTTTAAATGCAGTAAATTAGGGTTATAGGCGACTTATTTTGGGGGGTATTTTGATTTTCATCAGGACTGTAAACATAGCCTATATCGAATTATCTCATGTCGTTCACTTTTTCAAATATCCTCCGTTTCTAATCGGAAACCTGTCGGTCCAATGACACATTGACTATTCACGGCTAGTTTGACACCGGTACATATTTGCGCCCCACAAATCCATTTTCAGGTTTTTGTGACGAATAGCGTACACGGTAACTTTCTCTGAAAGTGTAGGGTGTACGGGGATACATTTCCTATCAAGAGTTTGTAGTTAAATAGCTAATTAACCCGAATTGGATGGATAGCCAAATATAATTTATATTCTATTCATTGTAATGCGGGACGATATTCCACTTTCTCTCCTGCCTCCATTCATAATACGGTTTTTGTTTTTCGTAATTTATTAAGTTATATTTTAAAGTCAGTTGAATTTCTTAAATTGGGTATTTTTTGTATTTATTGCCATTTGATAGCAGTCGTTTGAATCTTTAGTTCAGCCTACTTCTGAGTCACAGTTTTACAGTGATAACAGGTTGGTGTATCATTTACAACTGAATACAAACTGAATGGGGCAAAAACTATTTTCCCCTTGTTGCGTCTCTAACCAAGGCGATATAGCCTAGTGCACATTTTTGTTGCATTGATCGTGGACATCTTATTAGGCTAAACTACTCAGCAATTCATGTGAAATGTGAATTTCAGAATTCACAGACATTCTAAAATATTTTCAATATGTTTTATTCATAGGGAGAAGGTAGCCTAAAGAAAACAGCGTTTGTAGCTGGTCCATTGCATCGACTGAATGTATTCACAGAACCCTCAGTATTCATGTCCACAGCTCAAGATCGCTGCTTTCAAGATGAAAATAATCTCCCCTCCACCCGCTACCCCTCTATACCCCCACCGCTCTGTTGCTCAGCGAAATGTCTGCTCTGCTTCCCTTCATGTGCTCCTGTAGGAACCATACTAATTTGACGTTCTCCTTATTGAACATGCTTTTACTGATATTATTGATCTGTGTTACGCCCTAACAAGGCATTGAAAAGAAAGAACGCACATCATAGGGTTTATAATTTCATTCATTGTATTTAATGGTGATTTTACCCCTCAAACAAATTCCCAATGCTTAATTTGATGAAACAATAATGAATTAATTCAAAATTAAAGTGTAATATTATGCTTGATGGTGAAATCTTTTGAGCAGCACAACCAGAAGTGAACGAGTCACATCAGAGGAGGCTTAGCTCCAATTACAACTCAGAGGCAATGGTGTGTGACATGACTGCTGAAAATAGTAATGATATACATAGAACCAAAGAATCGCATAGATTGCTTCATCGCTTATTCTATAGCCTATTTCAAATTCACTAAAACGTTTTAAAATCAGTTTTGAACAACAACAACAACAACAACAAAAAAACATTTCAGAATCATAGTTAGCCTACCTGTTAACTGTACAATTCTCTGAATGATCGGTTTAGTTCTTGACTGACCAGACTTAAATAGTTGAATGACAAAACTGAATAGACCTCTATAACTACAGGTACAGGCAACAGTCTTGAAACCTCCAGAAGAAGAAAATAAATGTTTTCAAGGAATCAATAGAGGGTGCTGTTGTTCTGTGGACAGCTGGCCCGGTTTGCTTACAGTACCTCGGCACTAGTCTCTGAGGGCCACTCAAAAAGATGGAGCGCCATTGCCGGTGTTGCCCATGGTCCCAGGGGACGGTGAATTCAATCTAACAGAGGCTCTGGCTAATGCTGTGGCACTTTGTCAGGATTAACATCTTTCTAGTCAGTGGCTTCTGTTACCTTCGGTGTCACGTTACCACCTTGGAGTTCTGGGGAGGGGAGAAAAATGAGGCACCGGTTTCCTGCTCTGCTCCACGCCGTGCTATTCCAATTCCACATTACTGTGGGTCGATAGAGGAAGAGACTCCATCATTTTCAACATATAAAGGCATTTGTTATTTTGACTGCCAACTGGAGCTTTTCAATGAGTTATTTTTCTACTTCGGAAAAAAAAAAGGAAAGACTCAAAAGCTTGCCCTTTTTAAAATGTAGACTCCATGCACAGCCATCACCTAAATAGAAATAAACAGCTCTCAGTTTGCCAACCTTGAGCTGAAAAAATATTTGAATATTGCCATATATTTTGGCAGTAAAGCACAACGTCTTGTTTGGCCATGTGTCTTTTAGTATGGATTCTAATCACAAGGTAGTCTACAAATTACGTGACATGACAATATGACAATTTTTAAACACACAGTACCTGGATAATTATTAGTGGATGTCACCTAGACCTTGTACCTCCTGGGGGTGCATGGCAGCCTAATTAAGACATCAAGTTATCTGAATATGTGACACTTCTTCTTAACCCTGCTTCCCCGTTACTGTTCAATAGTATGCTAATATGGGACGTCTGTGTCGCTCCATCAGCAGCTAGTAGGGTGACAGAATGGATTGAATCATTATCCTCATGTCGTGGGACCTAGATTAGGGTACCCCACCATTTCACAATCCAAGACAGTAGATATCCGGTGTCTACTAGGCTTCTTTTCATTCCCTGTGCGTGTTATGTTGTTTACATGTCATTCAGGTCATGTGACAGACATTAAGGTCAGGCGACGTGGCTCTTAGGCAGTCATGATATGCCCACGCCATCTATCGCACAAGCAACGGGACATGAAAGCAAGGTATTACAGCATTGCTGGTTGAACATTAGCCGTGGCCTTTTTTTAGATGGATATTTACGGTGACTTTGAGGACGAATTAAGATGGTAATAGTCAAGTAATAGAATAACCACCAAGTCTCATTTAATGAAGCATTCTGGACAAAAATAATCTTGAATAGTGTTTATATCTATTTTCGTTAACTAATTACAGCATTGATAGTGGGTGGACAAATTAGAGATTGAATTAATAGTTACAGAATTATGCAGTACTAATATTGCTTGACACTGATGAAAGTAGGACCGTGGCTAAGTTTATTCAAAGCTGCCCTTGTCGTTGCACTCCGCATATTGCTGGGTAAATCACTATGTGGGCACACAGGACACTGTCACTTACCCTCAAGAGCATCATTGATAATGATTTCATGTTCAAGCGATATTAACATGACATATTTCTACTTATGTACATACTTGTTGTGTTGCTGAATAAGACAATCATAACACATGTAGGAATGTCCAAGTAAATTACATGCCTTTTCTTCAGTCTGAAAACGACACCTTTATACAAGAGAAACAGGAGCACTTGGGCTGGTAGACTTGACCCTGAGTGTGTAAAGATACTTACTACAAGACCAGAACACCATGTTCCTTCCATGCCATCTTTAGTGTACAACATTGTAATCTGAAAGGACTCTTCGTAAGGCCATATTAAGTATTTTGTTTCTATCTTCACCCTTAAGTGCAAGGCTATGTGTGAGTCAATGTCTATTTCAAGGGTGTCAACATGGAGGCCATATAGCCACCTTCTCCTTGGGGTGCCTTTTCATTTACATTTTACATTTTACATTTTAGTCATTTAGCAGACGCTCTTATCCAGAGCGACTTACAGTAGAGTGCATACATTTTTACATACTGAGACAAGGATATCCCTACCGGCCAAACCCTCCCTAACCCGGATGACGCTATGCCAATTGTGCGTCGCCCCACGGATCTCCCGGTTGCGGCCGGCTGCGACAGAGCCTGGGCGCGAACCCAGCCCAGCCTGGGCGCGAACCCAGAGACTCTGGTGGCGCAGCTAGCACTGCGATGCAGTGCCCTAGACCACTGCGCCACCCGGGAGATTCATGACAGTAACTTGTGTAGAAATATGTTTTGCTTTCTAACATTGTATTTTAATGCAATGCTTCTGATTAACATACTGGAGGAGGTCTAATTAAGCAATAAGGCCCGAGGAGGTGGGGTATATGGCCAATATACCACGGCTAAGCGCTGTTCTTATGCACGACGCAACGCAGAGTGCCTGGACACAGCCCTTAGCCGTGGTATATTGGCCATATATCACAAACCCCCGAGGAGCCTTATTGCTATTATAAACTGGTTACCAAATCAAATCACATTTTATTGGTCACATACACATGGTTAGCAGATGTTAATGCGAGTGTAGCGAAATGCTTGTGCTTCTAGTTCCGACTACGCAGTAAAATCTAACAAGTAATCTAACACATTCACAACAACTACCTTATATACACAAGTAAAGGGATGAATAAGAATATGTACAAATAAACATATGGATGAGCGATGGCGTGCGGCATAGGCAAGATGCCGTAGATGGTGTAGAATACCGTATATACATATGAGATGAGTAATGTAGGGTATGTAAACATGATCACATAAACAAGTGATACCTCTATGTAAACATTATTAAAGTGGCGTTATTTAAAGTGACTAGTGATACCTTTATTAAGTCCGTAATTAGATAATTTACCGCTCTAAAGTAATTAGAGCAGTAAAACTAAACTTTTTGTCATACCAGCCAATCAGAATTCAGGGCTCAAACCACCCAGTTTATAATACTCTCTAGAGCTTGTGTATAGAAGGGTAGCTTTGAAAGTGCACGGGTCATACCTTATTGCTGGTAATCAACTCTCAAGCTGTGTGTATGATATGAGCATCAGCATCTATGTGAGTGTGGATATGTGGACACATGCTCAAACTGTGTCCATATGCGTGTCAAAAGCACACGCTTAACATACTGAAGGCCAACATGCCAAAAGCTGCATGTAAGCTTAACTGATTATGGGGTTGGTTTAGGTAAGGCCTCATTTACACTACCAGTTTTGCAGTCTGAATTATCCACTCATTAAAACAGGCCTCTCAGGAACATTCTAATGCCTTTATTAACCTTCCTGTTTCTTGGAGGGGACATGTTGGCTGAACTGGATTTAATGTCTGGCAGCAGCATGCATAGTCTTTCTCTGATGTACCATTCACACTTTGATCAAATGGCATATTATATTGCTTTTCTTTAAGCTTGATGCTTGTCATGATGTTCTAACAAATGTCCCCTCATAACTTCTGTGTCTATACATTTTTGGATCACATGCACTTGGGAAAAGGAGGTAAAAGTCACACAAAATTCTACAATTCCATAATTTTTTGAGAATGGCAAGTTCGGTACTGTACATTTGCTCTGAGTATGTTTTGTGAACTGGAAAGCTTTTTGTCATGAGAGGTTTTGGCTGAATTTCACCCTGACTTTCGAAAACCTAATAACAGATTTCCAATTACATTTGCATTCTTGTCATTTGGAAGACTATTTTATCCAGAGCGACTTACAGTTAGTGCATTCATCTTAATAGACATAGTGGAGACAGTATCTATCTTTAACATCCTATCGGTTGGCAGGCTAAGGCTACTAACATATAACTCTATTGCAATCAGCATTTGCTGCACAACATATCTGCATTCTTTCAACATTCTTTGAAGCTTCATCTATCTTCCCTCTTTCATGTAAGGACACAATTAATGTGAATTCAGGGCAGGCTCTTTGTTGCATAAGAATGAGCCTGCTCATGGAGAAACTGTAATGGGATATACTGTGCATTTGGAAAGTATTCAGACCCCTTGACTTTTTCCAAGATTTGTTACGTTACAGCCTTATTCTAAAATGGATTCAATTGTTGTTTCCCTCATGAATCTACACACAATACCCCATAAGGACAAAGCAAAAACTGGTTTTAAGAAATGTTTGAATTATTATAAAAAAAAAAAAAAAATGAAATATCACATTTACATAAGTATTCAGACCCTTAACTCAGCACTTTGTTGAAGCACCTTTGGCAGTGATTACAGCCTCGAGTCTTGGGTATGACGCTACAAGGTTGGCACACCTGTATTTGGGGAGTTTCTCCCATTCTTCTCTGCAGATCCTTTCAAACTCTGTCAGGTTGGATGGGTAGCGTCGCTGCATAGCAGTCAACATCCACACTGAGCTAAAGGGTAGAGCAGCTGCTTTCAAGGAGCGGGACTCTAACCCGGAAGCTTATAAGAAATCCCACTATGCCCTCCGACGAACCATCAAACAGTCAAAGCGTCAATACAGGACTAAGATCGAATCGTACTACACCGGCTCGGATGCTCGTCGGATGTGGCAGGGCTTGCAAACTATTACAGACTACAAAGGGTAGTACAGTCGAGAGCTGCCTAGTGACACAAGCCTACCAGACGAGCAAAATTACTTCTATGCTCGCTTCGAGGCAAGTAACACTGAAACATGCATGAGAGCATCAGCTGTTCCAGAAGACTGTGTGTTCACGCTCTCCGCAGCCGATGTGAGTAAGACCTATAAACAGTAGAGGTCGACCGATTAATCGGAATGGACGATTAATTAGGGCCGATTTCAAGTTTTCATAACAATTGGAAATCGATATTTTTGGACACCGATTTGGCCAGTTATTATTATAATTTTTTTTCACCTTTATTTAATTTTTATTTAACTAGGCAAGTCAGTTAAGAAGACATTCTTATTTTCAATGACGGCGTAGGAACGGTGGGTTAACTGCCTCGTTCAGGGGCAGAACGACAGATTTTTACCTTGTCAGCTCGGGGGATTCAATCTTGCAACCTTACAGTTAACTAGTCCAACGCTCTAACCACCTGATTACATTGCACTCCACGAGGAGCCTGCCTGTTACGCGAATGCAGTAGAAGCCAAGGTAAGTGGCTAGCTAGCATTAAACTTATCTTATAAAAAACAATCAATCAATCAATCATAATCACTAGTTAACTACACATGGTTGATGATATTACTAGTTTATCTAGCGTGTCCTGCGTTGCATATAATCGATGCGGTGCGTATTGTTGCTCCAATGTGTACCTAACCATAAACATCAATGCCTTTCATAAAATGTAATACACAGAAGTATATATTTTTAAACCTGCATATTTAGCTAAAAGAAATCCAGGTTAGCAGGCAATATTAACAAGGTGAAATTGTGTCACTTCTCTTGCATTCATTGCACGCAGAGTCAGTGTATATGCAACAGTTGGGGCCGCCTAATTTGCCAGAATTTTACGTAATTATGACATAACATTGAAGGTTGTGCAATGTAACAGGAATATTTAGACTTATGGATGCCACCCGTTAGATAAAATACGGAACGGTTCCGTATTTCACTGAAAGAATAAACATCTTGTTTTCGAGATGATAGTTTCCGGATTCGACCATATTAATGACCTAAGTCTCGTATTTCTGTGTGTTATTATGTTATAACTAAGTCTATGTTTATATAGAGCAGTCTGACTGAGCGGTGGTAAGCAGCAGCAGGCTCGTAAGCATTCATTCAAACAGCACTTTCCTGCGTTTTGCCAGAAGCTCTTCGCTGTGCTTCAAGCCTATCAACTCCCGAGATTAGGCTGGTGTAACCGATGTGAAATGGCTAGCTAGTTAGCGGGGTGCGCGCTAATAGCGTTTCAAACGTCGCTCGCTCTGAGAGGAGTAGTTATTCCCCTTGCTCTGCATGGGTAATTCTGCTTCGAGGGTGGCTGTTGTCGTTGTGTTCCTGGTTCGAGCCCAGGTAGGAGCGAGGAGAGGAATGGAAGCTATACTGTTACACTGGCAATACTAAAGTGCCTATAAGAACATTCAATAGTCAAAGGTTAATGAAATACAAATGGTATAGAGAGAAATAGTCCTATAATTCCTATAATAACTACAACCTAAAACTTCTTACCTGGGAATATTGAAGACTCATGTTAAAGGAACCACCAGCTTTCATATGTTCTCATGTTCTGAGCAAGGAACTTAAACGTTAGCTTTCTTACATGGCACATATTGCACTTTTACTTTCTTCTCCAACACTTTGTTTTTGCATTATTTAAACCAAATTGAACATTTCATTATTTATTTGAGGCTAAATTGATTTCATTGATGTATTATATTAAGTTAAAATAAGTGTTCATTCACTATTGTTGTAATTGTCATTATTACAAATAAATAAAAAAATTGTCCGATTAATCGGTATCGGCCTTTTTTGGTCCTCCAATAATCGGTATCGGTATCGGCGTTGAAAAATCATAATCGGTCGATCTCTACTAAACAGGTCAACATTCACAAGGCTGCAGGGCCAGATGGATTACCAGGACGTGTACTGTGAGCGTGCGCTGACCAACTGGCAAGTTGTCACGCCCTGACCATAGTTTGCTTTGTATGTTTATATGTTTTGTTTGGTCAGGGTGTGATCTGAGTGGGCATTCTATGTTGTATGTCTAGTTTGTCTGTTTCTGTGTTTGGCCTGATATGGTTCTCAATCAGAGGCAGGTGTTAGTCGTTGTCTCTGATTGGGAACCATATTTAGGTAGCCTGTTTTGTCATTGTGTGTTGTGGGTGATTGTCTAAGTGTAGTGTTTTGTGTCAGCACTATTATTCATTAGCTTCACGTTCGTCGTTTATTGTTTTGTATAGTTTCGTTAAGTGTTCTCTGTGTTTATTAAATTCAAGATGAACACTTACCACGCTGCATATTGGTCCTCTGATCCTTCAAACTTCTCCTGCTCATATGAGGAGGACGACGAGCGTGACAGAATCACCCACCACAACCGGACCAAGCAGCGTGGTATCGGGCAGCAGCGAGTTCTGGACTCCTGGACATGGGAGGAGATTTTGAATGGTAAAGGACCCTGGGCACAGGCTGGGGAATATCGCCGCCCCAAGGCAGAGCTGGAGGCAGCGAAAGCTGAGCAGCGGCGATATGAGGAGGCAGCACAGCAGCGCGACAGGTACGAGAGGCAGCCCCCAATTTTTTTGGGGGGGGGGCACACGGGGCGTGTGGCAGAGTCAGGTTGGAGACCTGAGCTCACTCCTCGTGCTTATTATAAGCAGCGCGTTACTGGTCAGGCACCGTGTTATGCGGTTAAGTGCACGGTGTTGCCAGTACGTGCCCATAGCCCGGTGCGCTATAGGGCAGCCCCTCGAAAGTGTCATGCGAGTGTGGGCATCCAGCCAGGGCGTATAGTGCCTGCTCAGTGTGTCTGGTCTCCGGTACGCCGTTTCGGTCCAGGGTATCCTGCGCCGGCTCTGCGTGCTGTGTCTCCGGGGCGCTGGGAGGGTGCAGTGCGTCCTATGCCTGCGCTCCGCTCGTGCCGGGCGAATGTGGGAGTGGAGCCCAAGGGAGAGGTGCGCGTAGTAGGCACTAGATCTCCAGTGCTCACCCACAGCCCGGTTCAACCTGTGCCTGCACTTTGGAGGGTCCGGGCTAGAGTAGTTATCCAGCCTGGGGGAGTGGTGCCAAGGCTGCGCACCAGAGCTCCAGTGCTCCCCCACAGCCCGGTCCTTCCGGTGCCTCCTCCAAACACCAGGCCTCCTGTAGGTCTCCCCAGTCTGGTGGGTCCTGTGGCAGCCCCACGCACCAGGCTGACTCTCCGTCTCCTCCCTACAGGTGCGCCTGTCTGTCCAGCGCCGCCAGAGTCTCCCGTCTGTCCAGCGCCGCCTGAGCCGTCCGTCTGTCCAGCGGCGTCAGAGCCGCCCGTCTGTCCAGCGCCGTCTGAGCCGCCCGTCTGTCCAGCGCCGTCTGAGCCTCCCGTCTGTCCAGCGCCGTCTGAGCCGCCCGTCTGTCCAGCGCCGTCTGAGCCGCCCGTCTGTCCAGCGCCGTCTGAGCCGCCCATCTGTCCTGAGTCGCTAGAGCCGCCCGTCTATCCTGAGCCGCTAGAGCCGCCCGTCTGTACTGAGCCGCTAGAGCCGTCCGTCAGTCAGGAGCCGCTAGAGCCATCTGTCAGTCAGGAGCCGCCAGAGCCATCTGTCAGTCAGGAGCCGCCAGATGGCTCCTGTCAGGCTCAAAAAGCCTCAAATTTGCCATGGATGGCCACCAATTTTTCAACCCTTGTATTGGTCAGCCTGTTGCGTGCTTTGGTATGTGTGTTCCCAAACAAGGACCAGTTGCACTCTGAGGCGGCTGATGTTGGTGGGATTTGGAGGATGATGGAGGCAACAGGGGAAAGAGCCTCAGATCCACAGTCCCTTCCACCAGGTGGCTGATGAGATATGTTGGCATGACTGCCATATCCCATCTCCATCCCAAAGCCTTTTCTTGGAAGTGTACTTCGCCAGACTGCCAAGAACCTTGGCCTCATCCAGGCCAAGGTGGCGAGACACGGTAGTGATGACACCATAGGCCTTGTTGATCTCTGCACCAGACAGGATGCGTGTATGTGCTTCAGGCAGAAGTCTTCACACTTTTTGATGTATTTCAGAACTGCGGTTTCCTCTGCTTGGTGCAACAGTGAAGTGGGCAGGGCAGTACGGATTTCTTCTCTTACATCTGCAAGCAGAGTCTGAACATCAGACAGGATGGCATTGTCTCCCTCAATCCGAGCAATGGCTACTGCTATAGGTTTCAGTCGTTTCAGGCTGCTTACCACTCTCTCCCAAAATACATCATCCAGGAGGATCCTGTTGATGGGGCTGTCCATATTGGCAGACTGTGATATGGCCATTTCTTGGAGAGACTTCCTCCCCTCCAGAAGACTGTCAAACATGATAAAACACCACCCCAATGGGTGTTGCTGGGCAGCTTCAATGGGTTGCTCTTATTCTTCTCACTTTGCTTGGTGAGGTAGGTTGCTGCTATAACTTGATGACGCTTCACATATGTAACCATTTCCTTGGCTCTCTTGTAGAGTGTATCCATTGATTTCAGTGCCATGATGTCCTTGAGGAGCAGATTCAATGCATGAGCAGCACAGCCAATGGGTATGATGTGAGAGTAGGACTCCTCCACTTTAGACCAAGCAGCCTTCATGTTCACAGCATTGTCTGTCACCAGTGCAAATATCTTCAGTGGTCCAAGGTCATTGATGACTGCCTTCAGATCATCCGCAATATAGAAACCGGTGTGTCTGTTGCCCATTGTGTCTGTGCTCTTGTAGAATATTGGTTGAGGGGTGGAGATGTAGTTAAGTGTTCCTTGCCCACGAACATTCGACGACCCATCAGAGATGATTGCAATACAGTCTGCTTTCTCTATGATTTGCTTGACCTTTACTTGAACTCTGCATCCAGCAAATAAGTAGATGAAGCACATCTGGTTGGAGGGGTGTATGTTGGGTGAAGAACATTCAGAAATCTTTTCCAATACACATTGCCTGTGAGCATCAGAGGTAAACCAGTTGCATACACTGCTCAAGCAAGACATTCATCAGCATTTCTCAGACTACATTCCTCCATTGAGTCAAAAAAACGTCTGATTCCAGGAGGAACATGAGCTGTTGCTATCGATTAGGTGTCTGATTCATGATTTTCACCTATAATAGAAAAAGAGGGACTTTTGTCAGATGTTGCTTGTTGTGAGCACTGAGGAACTTTATGCACTTGGCCAGATGATTCTGCATCTTTTTTTGCATTCTTCACATATGATTTGGCACAGTATTTGCAAATGTATACAGTTTTTCCTTCTACATTAGCTGCAGTGAAATGTCTCCACAGATCATTTAGTGCCTGTGGCATTTTCCAGTAAAGATGAGAAAAAAATGAGTAAAAAAAACAACAATAAATACATTTCCATGTACAGATAAATAGTTAAGCGGTTAGATTAAACAACTCCTTTGTAAGATAAATGTTTTAAAATGAAACATGAATGGAAACAGGTGAATTAACACTCCTCAGTTAGCAGGCTCAAGCAAGCTAAAACCCAAATGGTAGCAAAAACGAATTAGCAGAAATTGTTATCAAGTTAGAAATTATTTAAATGCACTTTGCTGTAGGCTACTATTTACTAGTTAACAAAAAATAATGTACATTATGTCCTATAAAATATATTCAGCCCACCCAGTATTGTAATCAAAACTTACCAGAATGCATGTAGTCCTTGGCTCAGACAGTGTAGTAGTGTGGGCTCAGTAGCATCTCATTAGTGTGCACAAGATCTTGAGAATCAGCTGGAAGAGTGCACTGCACATGTGATGGAAGAATGCACTGTGCATGCAGAGGGTTGCAATTCCATTGAATTGGGGATAGTTTAACCAAAATATGCCACAAGACCAGAATTGCCTTATGTGTATCCCACAAAAAAGGTTCACTGTTATAAGCTAACTTTTTTGATGAATGTAAGTAAAATTCCCCAAATTCCCGGTCTTAACTTTGCAACTCCACTGTCATGTGCCTTTTACTGAGGAGTGGCTTCCATCTGGCCACTCTACCGTATAGGCCTGATTGGTGTAGTGCTGCAGAGATGGTTGTATTTCTGAAAGGTTCTCCCATCTCTGGAATGTTCTCCCATCTCTGGAACTCTGGAGCTCTATCAGAGTGACCATCCACCAAATACTCAGTTTGGGAGGGTGGCCAGCTCTAGGAAGAGTCTTGGTGGTTCCAAACTTCTTACATTTAAGAATGATGGAGGCCACTGTGTTCTTGAGACCTTCAATACTGCAGAAATGTTTTGGTACCCTTCCCCAGATCTGTGCCTCGACACAATCTTGTCTCGGAGCTCTATGGACAATTCCTTCGACCTCATGGCTTGGTTTTTGCTCTTACATGCACTGTCAACTGTGGGACCTTATATAGACAGTTGTGTGCCTTTCCAAATCAAGTCCAATCAATTGAATTTACAGTAGGTGGACTCCAATCAAGTTGTAGAAACATCTCAAGAATGATCAATGGAAACAGGATGCACCTGAGTTCAATTTTGAGTCTCATAGCAAAGGGGCTGAATACTTCTGTATATAAGGTATTTCTTTTTTTTCTTTTTTTTCATGTGCAAAAACATCTAAAAGCCTTTTTCATTATGGGGTATTGTGTGCAGATCGATGAGGATTATTTTTATTTAATCAATTTTAGAATAGGCTGTAACGTAACAAAATGTGGAAAAAGGGAAGGAGTCTGAATACTTTCCGAATGCACTGTATGTACATATCTGTACCACAGCTGAAGTCACTACCACTATTTTTTGTCTTCCAAGAAAAAGACAATAGGCATTGACAATATTCTCTGATATATTATGCTTGCATCCCACCACTAGTCCATGAATAAAAACATCTAAGGTATGAATGTATGCAATACGTCCTGTATTTTCAGTTCAAACTTGATTCCCAAATCTATTTTCTCATGGCATAATGGAAAGAAACTGCTTTGATAAGAGCCATGGCCAAGCTGACCTTTAAAAATAAAACACAGTCCATACGGGATTTAGCTTCAATACACTGTATGGTAATATGGCTGAGTTCTCTCCCAGGCCTTAGGATACCTTCTTACTTACTTTCCTGAGAGCAGAGGTGACTAGCATAGCTTTTCCATTTCAAAGATTATAAAAGTGTATATGCTGTTTGTTGGGTATAGTTGGTTTGTTTTTCACTGACAACTGACAGTCACTGCATGGCGCTTTTCTGCACAGTTGCTCCAATTCATTAGCAGACGTGTCATGCATAATTGTGATAGGACTTTGCACTTGACATCTAATGCCATTGTACTGTAGTTTAAATAAGCAAGGGCGCTGAGGGGAGCGAGGGAAGGGCCAAATAAATGATCTAGCTGAACAATGGTGCTTTTGACATTTTTAATAAGATACTATTACACAGAGGATTCCATTCATTCAGCACAGCTATGTAGTATGTCATTATGGTGTTGGTTTACTATGGAAATGCTGACAGCTAAAAATATACAGAAAACACTGTTGCATTGACCTAAGACCGAAGTATAAATGCAGACCCCTGGTTGAAAACAATAATCTTAAGGATCGCGGAGGTGCACCTTGTAATCAACCTCAACATTTACTTTCCTTTTTAGCCTTGTAAGGGGTGGAGGAGGAATTGATTAGCAATGACAGGCTCCATTACACCCACTCTACATCTGCAATAACCCTAATTGTTGGTGGCCCCTACACCAACCCAGTCAACAACAGGAAGCACCTAAACAAAAAGAGCACAAAGGGGAAAGTGTTTCTGTTTAAAGGAACCACTAAGATGGAACACACAGTCACTAACTGTGCAGCCCATCCTCCCCCGTACTCTAATGCTAAGATAACATATTTTTGATTTATAAATCACCCGTAGTCTGCAATCAGAGTGCTAAGTGCACCGGGTTCATTCATTATTTGCTGGCATATGGTGACACATTTGCATAATCAGCTAATGCTTACTCTAGCTTTCTTTCTTTTATCCTTTGCTGTGCCTATTGGCAGTGTGAGATTCAGGGCAATTTAACTTTGCAGAGATGTGCACTCATCGTTATATGATCTAATTATAAGTCTTGGAGGATTATGAAAGAATGAATGAAACCGAACTGAGAATCACAACCTGCTTGTTGTTCAAATTTTTGTTGATGTGTAGCTATTTGAAAGTTGTGTCTGTAGATATGAAAAGAGACCATGTTAATCACGGATGCATATTCCATCTTTGAATGTGTATCAGTTGCTTCAGCAGCCTGTGAAATTAGCTGAATTTAGCAAAGTAACAGAGAATGGCAGGTGGAAATAACAGTGTTTCACAGTGTCTGGTTCTTTTGCATTCGTTTGTATGTCATTTTGAATGAGATGCTGGCTTATATTTGGAAAGTCCTCCCATACTGTCTGAAGACACTTTGAAAAGGGTCTTATTTTCACCAACTTTTTGGGCTACTCCGTGGGAGGTACTGTAGCTAGGATTGATAATGTGTTTCTCTGGGGAAAGCAGGGTTTTGATAGTAACATTGGAAACGCAATACAACGTATGAAATTGGATTGGAAAGCTTGATAGATCGAGACTGTAAGAGGCAACACATATTTCAATAGGCCTTTTCATTTTCACTGTCCTTATTTTCTTCATTGTGTCTGTTTATTAGGTACACCCATTGTACCGGGCTGGACCACCCTTTGCCTCCAGAATTGGCATTCCACAAGGTGTCGGAAACGTTCTGCAGGGATGTTGGTCCATGCTGACGTGATGGTATCACGCAGTTGCTGCAGATTTGATGGCGGTACATTCATGCTGCAAACAGCCCGTTCCATCTCATCCCAAAGATAACTCTATTGGGTCGAGGTCTGGGTCCTGCGCAGGCCACTCAAGTAAACCAAACTCACTGTCATGTTCCAGGCAATGTTTATCCACTCCTCAATAGCCCAGTGTTGGTGATCGCGTGCCCACTGGAGCCTCTTCTTCTTGTTTTAAAGCTGAGAGGAGTGGAACGTGGTGTGGTCGTCAGCTGCAATAGTCCATCCGGGACAAGGACCGACGAGTTGTGCGTTTCGAGATGCCCTTCTGCACACCACTGTTGTACTGTGCTGTTATTGGTCTGTTTGTAGCCCGCTTGCACGATTCTTGCCATTCTACTACGACCTCCCTCATCAACGAGCTGTTTTCGCCCACTGGACTGCCGCTGCCTGGATGTTTTTAGTTTGTCGCACCATTCTCCGTAAATCCTAGACACTGTCTTGCATGAAAAACCCAGGAGGGCGGTTGTTTCTGAGATACTGGATCCTTGCACGCCTGGCACCGACGATCATACCACTCTCAAAGTCACTTCGGTCACTCGTTTTGCCCATTCCAATTTTCAAATCGAAGAGTAACTGAATGCCTCGATGCCTGTCTGCCTGCTTTATACTGTATAGCAAGCCGCGGCCACGTGACTCACTGTCTGTAGGAGAGATCCATTTTCGTGAACGGGGTGGTGTACCTAATAAAGTCTCCGGTGAGTGTATATTGTGGAGGTGCTGCTTGTAATTAAGTGAAGGCCAAAAGCTGTGTCCGGCTTCTTCTCCCCTCAGAGTAGGGACTGTAAATGTCACACTGTCTGTAATAAAGGATTGTGAAACTTCTCCCTATTTATCTCAGGCTGCCTGGCCTTTCTTAGTGTTGTCCACCTGCTACCTCACTACCTATACCTCTCTGCAAACTTCAGTCAGAATTCTAGAGATTTCTTTATAACTGTTAGTTTAAAACTTTTCTTCTGAGAAAAATGTAAAGTCTTGCGATTATATTGTAGGTAATTGAAAGCAGTTTGGCAATCTTTCCATGGCCTTTGTTTCTTGGGATGAGTTTTACAGCAGGGCAGCCATTATTACTACATGGGTTAAGTGGCTGACATTGTGGGTGGCCCAGGGGTAGGTGTCCATTAAAGGGATACTTTGGGATTTTGGCCGTCTACTTCCCCAGAGTCAAATAAACTCCTGGATACCATTTTTATTTCTATGCTTCCAGTATGAAGAAAGTTAAAGATACTGTAGTTTTGCGAGCCAATGCTAACTAGGATTAGCACAATGACTGGAAGTACATGGTATCTACTAGCATGCTTGGAGTTACCACAGACTTCAGGTCATTGCACTAGTTAGCAACTTCCTTCAAACTGCACGCAGAAACATAAAAATGGTTCATCTTACTCTAGGGGAGTACAGAACCAGTCAAAAGTTTGGACACACCTACCCATTCAAGGGTTTTTCTGAATTTGTTACTATTTTCTACATTGTAGAATAATAGTGAAGACACCAAAACTAGGAAATAACACATATGGAATCATGTAGTAACCAAAAAAGAGTTAAACAAATCAGAATATATTTTATATTCTTCAAAGTAGCCACCATTTGTCCTGATGACAGCTTTGGACACGCTTGGCATTCTCTCATCCAGCTTCACCTGGAATGCTTTTCCAACAGTCTTGAAGGAGTTCCCACACATGCTGAGCACTTGTTGTTTGTTTTTCATTCCCTCTTCATCTCAGGACTCCCCCTCCTCTCAGAGCTCAGCAGCAGCCCTATCAGCCTCTTCTGTCTGAGCTGAGGCTCCTTCACTTGGTATTATCCCTCATCAGTCTGTTAGCACCCCGCCAGTCAGCCAGGCTCTCCTCTCAGCACCTTTCACCAAAAAATTTAATAAAAAAATACTGGATTTAATGTGTCTGTGTGATGTAGGCCTGTCTTCCTTGGAGAATCCAAGATCACTTTGACCAGGCGTCATCTTATCAGTCACAGCTGGAGAACAGTAGACAAAACAGAGCCCTAAGGCCTCCATGCTATAACTGGGATATGTGTGGTCTTAAAAGCTTTGGAAATGTATACTAATACTTTCAATTCTGCCTTCAGACAATTCCATGGAGCGTGACTAATCAGGGTTTGCTCCCAGTTGTCTCAGTCCTTTGGTCACCCTCTGCCTCAGAAGGGGTCACAATGTCAGCAGAAGGTTACACAAAGGGATCAGCTCTACAAGTTGAAATAAAAGGCTCTATGCAGAGGCCAATTAGGAATTGTCTGGAGAATGTAATATAGTGTTACTGATATTTAAAAAAACTATGAAGTAAACCTTGGACTGGCTGCATATGTTCCAAGAGTGAGCATGTATTTCAGAGGAAAGGGAGTTGGTGAGACAAAGGTTTTTGAATTCATCGGAAAGTTTCCACACATGTAAGGGGAAGTGCAGTCAGCACATACTGTAGCAGCTGTTAGGGCATTATACGCCTTAGCATACTGGGGTGAAACAAGGAGACCAGATGCACTCATTGTCTGTTGACTCATTGAAAACCTTTATGTGGTCTTTGGCATTCACAACTTTGTTCCAGCGATCTTCTAAGCTTCAGAATTATCCATGGAACGAAATCTGTCTCATATGAATTATGAAACAAAAATATCCCCTGCGGATGATCATCAGTAGTTTGTTTACTTCTTGTGGAAGAAGAATGCAGGCTATGTACTCTGGTATAATGTGGTCTTCGCTTCCATCCTGGATGCATTAAAATTGTATAGGTATACAAAATATTTTCTCCCGTTTCTCTTTTTTGTTGTTGTTTTTTTGTCATTATAATAGGAAATGGAGTATCATTGATTACATTTGTTTATTTAATTTTGCACATCTAACGTTCTAATTTCCTCCAGGGGAAATTGTACGGGAATGAAGAGGGAAGGGGGAAGAAGCTGTACGCATGTGAATCCCATTGCGATGCAACATCTGGTGGCTCACTCAAATGTTTTTTCTGCTTTTGACGTGCAGATTCTAACCACACAAACCAGTCAAACACAGTGACACACAAAGGCTAGAGGAAAAAACCTTGCCACCACATGTTTTCATACTGATGCTGTGGCACTTTTTGATCAGCATATTTTTCTGCACTCAGTCGTGTGGTCTTGAAGACGGTTTTATTTCTTTTTTTAACCATTAGACCAGCGAATCTGTGAATAATTGATTTAGTTCTGCTTCTAGTAGCTTTCCTAATGGGGAATTATTTGGTCACAAAGGCATACATTTGTAAGTGAGGCTGATAAACCTTTGGTGCGGAAAAGGAGTGTTTTGTCTGACACAGGAATTCTCTTGTCCACTGTTTTGGTTGTCAAGTGTTCAGGGAAGGCAGGATGTGTACCAGGGCCACAATGGCCCTTTCATACAGGCATCTCAGATGCTGGGATATTCAGTCCTGCCTCTTTTCACAGTGCCCTAATCTCTTTATCAGCTCGCAACAATGAAGGATTGAGGCCCTCCTTCTCTTCTCCTGAGCCAGACCCCTTGATTCAGCACACTGGAAAGGGGACTGGTCAATACTGACTACTCTCTTCCCCTGGACAGCAGCACACTCAGCACTGTCTGAAAGAGTTTGAAGTATGTTGTCACTTTCCATTTGACTCCATGGGTAATATGGCAGACAATGCTAAAACTGAAAGAGGGAAAAAAGAGAGACAAGAAAGAAATAAAAAGTTTTCCTCTTGCATCTATTATGTATTGTTCGCTTGGGTTGTTTCAAACTGTCAGGGTAGCTTTGCATCAGTGCACCCATTCACTACTCTGGAATTGGCACCTATTAGACCCCACCAGTTCCTCCACTGTGTCTGCAGGGAAGCCATTTTGATTTCTGTCCCAGGGCTGTTTGTCAGCCTCCAATGAGATGGCTTTTCTGTGACTGGAGGCCCCTCTGGGTCATTTCTCTTTCTGTGTGTTTGGAAAGTGCATTAAAGTATTTTAGGCCCCGCTGATTGGTATGAGGCCAAGTTTCAGCTAATTTCCTACCTCTGTTAACTCCCTCATATCTACGGATATCTTTATAACTGTTAGTTTAAAACTTTTCTTCTGAGAATAATGTAAAGTCTTGCGATTATATTGTAGGTAATTGAAAGCAGTTTGGCAATCTTTCCATGGCCTTTGTTTCTTGGGATGAGTTTTACAGCAGGGCAGAAATTATTACTACATGGGTTAAGTGGCTGACATTGTAGGTGGCCCAGGGGTAGGTGTCCATTAAAGGGATACTTTGGGATTTTGGCCGTCTACTTCCCCAGAGTCAGATGAACTCATGGATACCATTTTTATGTCTCTGCATCCAGTATGAAGGAAGTTAGAGGTAGTTTTGCAAGCCAATGCTAACTAGCATTAGCACAATGACTGGAAGTCTATGGTATCTACTAGCATGCTTGGAGTTACCATAGACTTCCAGTCATTGCACTAACACTAGTTAGCAACTTCCTTCAAACTGCACGCAGAAACATAAAACATGGTATCCACGAGTTCGTCTTACAATGTACAATAATAGTGAAGACATCAAAACTAGGAAATAACATTTGGCCTGCAATTTCAGAGGCTGTTAATGAACTTATCCTCTGCAGCAGAGGTAACTCTGGTTCTGAGAGCCAGATCCATCATAGCGCTGGATGGTTTTTGGTTTTTGCGGCTGCACTTACAAAGTTCTTGAAATGTTCCGTGACTGACCTTCATGTCTTAAAGTAATGATGGACTGTCATTTCCCTTTGCTTATTTGAACTGTTCTTGACATAATATAGACTTGGTCTTTTACCAAATAGGGCTATCTTCTGTATACCACCCCTACCTTGTCACAACACAACTGATTGGCTCAAACGCATAAAGAAGGAAAGAAATTCCACAAATTAACTTGTTAGTGTGCCAAGCTGTCATCAAGGCAAAAGGTGGCTACTGTGAAGAATCTCAAATATAACATTTATATTGATTTGTTTAATACTTTTTTGGTTAATACATGATTCCATATGTGTTATCTCATATTTCATATCTTTACTGTTATTCTACAATGTAGAAAATAGAAGAAATAAAAAATAACCCTGGAATGAGAAGGTGTGTCCAAACTTTTGACTGGTACTGTAGATAAAGGGCTTCATTGCCAAAATCCTGAAATATCCCTTCAAGGAAATATATTTTTTCCCATTCTAATTGAGGCAGTTGAGTATGAGCAGCACAACCAGTGGAGGACCAGGTATGTCATGACCTGCTCAATGGAAACGACTGTGGGCTAAAAGATGCTTGTCACTCCCGCAAGGACATGGGGGCTGTAATCTCCAGCAGGGCTGTCATTAACATGACACTCAGATGGGTGTAGTAAACGAGGGCCTGATCGTAATGGAGGACAGGAGTGGGAGATGGGAAGGCATGTCTCTTGATGTGCCTTCTACCAGAACACCAGGCCCCATACCATATTAAACCCTGTCACCCCCAACACTCCCACCAATACACACAAGGGAGCAAACAAGCCCCAGTTTCTATTTTCTATCATGTAAAACGGTAGTATTTTCATGTGCAACCCAAAATGCTCATTCCCGTTAGTACTTAGCCCTCCTTTCCCAACAATCAAACCTTTCTCCTTTTATTTACTTTACACTGGGAGGAAACCTACTTTTCTTTTGAAGACCAGATGCATTATTGCAGGCCTGACAGCTGCTTCCATTTGAACTACTCTCCTTAGTTACAGCAGAGCTCTGGTTTATTCAATGGCTTCCTAAGTGATGACTGTGCAATACACTGTAAACTTAAGACTTCATCTTAGGCAATGTGTAACCTTTATTTAACCAGGCAAGTCCGTTAAGAACAAATTCTTATTTACAATGAGAGCCTACCCCGGCCAAACTCGGACTACGCTGGGCCAATTGTGCGCCGCCCTATGGGACTCCCAATCACGGCCGGATGTGCTACAGCCTGAATTCGAACTAGGGACTGTAGTGTTGCCTCGTGCACTGAAATGCAGTGCCTTAGACCACTGCGCCACTCAGGAGCCCAAAGAGTGGCTCCTTTGAAGAATCTAAAATCTAAAATATATTTTGATTTGATTAATACTTTTTTGATTACTACATGATTCCATGTGTTGTTTCGTAGTTTTGATGTCTTCACTATTATTCTACAACGTAGAAAATAGTAAAGCTAAGGAAAAACCCTTGAATGAGTAGGTGTGTCCAAACTTTTGACTGCTACTTATGTTACAGCGCTTAGATTTCATGGATGAATATTGTATGTTGAAGTGGAACCTAATGATCTGTTTCTGTCTTCTGTCCTTTTTAAATAGGATTGATTGGCTATATGGACCATGGTATAGGTCGAATGTGATACTCTGCCTATAACCAGCCTGAGTAGGCCTATAACTCCATTCCTATTCTATTCAGAGTTTAGAGAATTTTATCGAATTGGAAATGAGTTGCAGCTGTGGCGTACTGCATGCTTTTTACTAAAACAGTACGTGCTAAAAAAGTATGCGACAATGAGTACATAGAATACAATTTAAGTATGTAGCACACTAGTATGGATATTCAGACACAGCCAGTGTCTTCTGTTGTTTTGAGAGAGGTGCAGCAGCCTTGGTCTCAGCACATCCACCTGAATAAAGCATTTAAGAAACAATTTGCCAATGCGGCTTTGAAAGAGGGGGCGCTTGCATGCCTAACAGTTGGATTTGTGTTTGGCGGAAACGCTGACGTTTCTTGTACCCTCGTCCTTGGTGCCTTTATCTGCTCCCATCTCCTGCTCAGGGCTTGGCAGGTTGCCATAGAAATAGCTAAAGGGCAGAGTCAGACACAATTCGATAAAAAATGTAAAGGCTCACCTGTTAGGCCCATAAATATGCCAGGTGTATAGTAGCTCATACTGATGGCTATATATTTTTAAATCCATGAAAAATGTGGGTGTAAATGATCAGGGGTTATGCTGAGGTGGGCATACAGATTTACTTCCTTTTCCCGTTCACAAGCCACTAAACAGTACAGCACTTGGACTACCACTGGCACTTAATATGAGCAATTACATGCCTGACTAGAATTTGAGATCTCAGTTTTGGGGATTTAGTTGAGTCTCCTGGGTGTTTGTATGGGTTGATAAGTGGACCTCTGATACTGTGTGTGGCTACATTAGGGACTGAAGCTGGAGCTGCACTTGGCAGTAAAGACAGGCAGATGTGGCCATTTATCACCAGCCTTCGCTCTGCAAGCAAAGCAGCACCTGGGGGCCTGTGCAGGAGGGTGAAAGACTGAGGTAAAGGAAGAAAGAGAGACGGGAGGAAGAGGGAGAGACAGAGAGATCGAGGGTCAGACAGGAATGTGCATGTCTGCCGAAGCCATTAGAAAGTGAAGCTGCTCGGCCTCGACTGAGATTTCTGAATGGATTTGCACAGATATGACATTGATACTAAACTGACCTCATTTTTTTCTCCTGCACCTTTCAATCCTGTCTGGCAGGCTATTCACAGGTGTTTTTCAAAAGAGCCATTGTAAAAATGCATATACTTCATCTTACTCTAACTTAGCTGATACACGAGCATACATGCATCCAGTGAGACTTGCTGGGTTCAGTTGGTATCTGGGT